>NC_134828.1:36967436-37066086 GCF_004210375.1 Tachypleus tridentatus
TTCACATAAACCTCGTTCATGCGAATGTATATAAATAATTTGTGTATCTGGTAAAAATAAAAATAAAATTTATTTACTGTTGCGTTTTCTATTATTTACAGGGAGAAAAAAAAACAATCTTGTATTATTTGGGGGTTATGTTACAAGTTCATGAAAAAATTACCACACGCAGTATTATATAGATATTAACGACTTTCAAGGTTTCTGTGTTAAATATTTTATTGTTATAGAAGAAATTCCCACTTTTCATAGTTTGGACCAACAGAAAGAATTAATTCATTGAATATTTATAAATGAAAAAACGATTTCAAATAATAGCATAAACATGGAAATGTCTGATCATGTGTCAAATATTCAACATAGTTCTTGTGAAAAGATGACTTTGTGGAGTCATGTTCAGAAAATAGAACTTTCTGTATTCCAGATACGAACTATTAAGATAATATCATCTATTCAGAAGCTTCACACGAACCATCTTCCAAAGAAAAGGTAGCCGGACAAAAACTGACAGAAAAATATGATACTCTGGGCCGAATTAATGTAGAGGAGACAGACAGAATTATCAGTTGTAGTTCTTTCGACGATACGGATTTTCGACAAGATTTAGAAGATGAATTAAATAACTTATGCAGCGAATTGACCGAACAGGACATAGCCCAAGTCGAAACGGTTTTTCGTAGCCACAAAACATTTGTGTTTGTGTGCCAGTGTCTGGCCAATCTGTAGTTGAATAAACCAGAGGAAGAATGGCAGGTATCCCTGACCTGCTGTTTGATAAAGGAGAAACGAGAACACGAACTAAACGAAGACTGAAACTGGTCCTCGCCGAGAAAGGCACATGTTTCATTCTTTGGCATGATGTCATTGACAATTTGACGAACTACGAGGCCCAAGATAATACTTTTCACACCATGTTCCTTTCCACCGATCACAGCCAAATGGGTGGTTTCAGTTTCGAAAACAAAACAGTTGCCAGATAGTTTCACGAACAAGTCGATCTACTGACGTCGGGTCCTCTCAGTATTTCTTTATCCGTTCCTAAAGCTAAAGGGAAAAATTCCAGGAAGTTGGAAAAAGTAAAGTTACCCCAAAAATGTGATATTTCTCTTCCTTGCTGTTTCGAACACGTCATAAGTATTGATATTAGAGACAAAGAGCAATTCTATACGAACCAGTTTTAGAGTAGAAATAGGTTTTTAAAAGACAAACCATCTCTCGAGATGCTACCTTCAGGTTTAGTTAATAAAATTATGTGTCAACTTTCTTTTAAGAACTTTATATAGAACACAATAGTATAAATGAATTTCGTGTATATACACACTTTTATAACAAAATGTAGACAACATTAACGACACGTAAACCGCTAATAATAATTCGCTCTGGTAATAACGGATATAGTGTTGTTGAAATATTGTGGAACACATTTCTTTATTTGCAGGCAGAAATCCTTATTAATATTTTAAACCTGAAATTGCTAATGTGTTTTCTTGTATGTTGTAGAATTCACTAAGACTTAAATCACATACACAAAAGAAACGTGACATTTGTAAATTACTTTTAATTAACTTTATGTTTGGTGACAACGTTATTTTTATATGGAGAGTGAACCTGAAAATATGTGTGCACACGTGTATGTACTGCAATATAACGACAAAAACCCTTAAACCAATTTTTTTAGTAGATATTACATCCTTTGAATTTTTTTAAACTAGTTTCTTCAAATATCGGAATTTTTTCTTTGATACCAACTTTCGCGAGTCATGTTCTCTGTCATTACCAATTTTCGTGAAATAAGCTTCCTTCCTTTATAAAAATAATATGCGACAACTATGTGTAGTGAGAATACAGACAGCTTTATATAACATTTTATGATTAATTAGTTAGTTAGATCTGATGATCAAGAAATTTTTTAAGTTACTTAAGTTAAAACTCGTAGTGATCCTCAATTTCTTGTGTTTTTTATGATAACAGACCTTGAAATTTAAACCAATAGTGTTATGGTAGAGATACTAGAAATAGCACGAACTTTATGTTATACAATGAATTATAGTTCAAAAAGAAAAGGAAAAAAAAACTTTAATTAAATAATTTGGCCTTACTGTTTGCTATCGTCAAACTGTATTACATACGTCTTCTAAAAATATGTGTAGTTGATATATACATGAATAGACGCCTTTTATCCGAGTTAACTTTTATTAGTTTATTATATCTTAGTACAGAGCCGGGGTTGTTTTTAAGGGACAGAACCCAATATTTCCATCAATCTGACAGTGTTATTGTTATTATATGAACGTATAACTACTTGTACTGTTTTTGTTAAAAAAAAGTTTTAAATTGTATAGACAAACATAATTTATGTGGCTTGTACGTCACTAAAAGTTAACTACGTTGAATAATTTTATTCCAGAATCTTTACTGGTTTGTGCCATCTTGTTTTTTAAATTTTATTTTGTACATTTATACATTAGATATGGAAATGGTGCTTGCATTGTGATCGCTACATATATTTACTTCGTTCTATATTAAACCTCAGCTAAGACTTTTTCATTTATCAATAAATTTTCACCTGACAAATATTTAGCGATCTGCAGATAATTTGTTCACCGAAGAAGACAGGAAGAGCTAAACATCCATTTTTTTCTTTGTATAACGTTTACACAACCAGTTCCCCCAATCATCAGGTGTCTGAATTACATTCACAAATTACTCACTAAAAGCATCGTCGATTTTCTGTGTAGCATCTGTTAAAGCGAAGCTGTAAAAGAATTTATTTTCATTTTCTTACGTTAATAATCGGAGCAGGAGGTGAATAATTTGTGAAGAGAATTTATTAGACTCGTGTCTGTACTTCATTAAAGAATACTTTCTGTGTAACGGAAACAAATTTTTATTCAGAAAAAAGTGAGTAAACCTAATACATAAGAAACACTCAAGAATCTGGAAAGGTATCAGTGAAGTATTCGAGGATAAGACCTCATCGCACTAATTCAGATAATAGTGTATTTTTACCTTTTCTGATACACTAAGGTATTCTTGATTTTTGATATACAGTGGCACCTCGGTTCTTGAAAAACTTCGAAAACTGAATTAATTTTTCTCATAAGAAATACTGTAAATTAAATTAATCAGTTACAGACCTCTAAAAATTACGCATTATGAAGCATTTTAAGTAAAATATTGCTTATTTATACCTGTATAATAATACTTACATGCATAAAGTCAACCACAAAAACTATAAACACAATAAAAAAAACAATAAATGAAAATTTAACTGCACTTTACCTGTGCTTAGGAGAGCTGATGGCGTAAGTGAAAGGTGGAGAGTAAGAGGGTTATTATTGTTTGGAACGGGAATAACCTTCCATAAAAACGTCAGGTAACTCTCCTTCTGGGGTTCTTTCTCTTTTCTGTCTCTTTGCACCGCTGCAAACTGCTTGAGACTTACTGGACCTATTTCTCACTAAAATCTTGTCTAATGTGGTTTGTTTCTGCCTGCATTTTAAAATGTTTCTGAAGTAAGATATGGCATTGTTATTGAAAAGTTTTATGCTGCGGTTTCCTACAGCTTTGCCAGGGTGAAATTTTTCCACAAAACTTTGTAACTCTCCCATATTTCCACACATTTCTTTGATCAGTGAACTGGGAACATCATCCATTCCCTCCTCCTCATCTGAAGACACTTCCTCAGTTGCCTTCTGTTACTGCTCCTTCTAAAGGTCTTGGAGTTCTTCCGTGGGGAGCTCAGCGTTGTGGTTTTCCACCAACTTTTACACATCATCACCACTCACATTCAAGCCCATACACATGCCTAGTGAGACAATATCCTCGACAACAAGCTCAACCTCATAGCCTTCAAAGTCTCTATTTGCTGCTGAGTCTTCTGAGTTCATGGTCCTCAAAGACACTTCCCTCCAGGTCTTGTCTATGATTCTCAAACAATGAAGTACATTAAAGTGATTTTTCCAGAACTCTCTAATAGTGAACTTTGAAATAGTGATTTGGTGTAGAATTTCTTATAGTTCGATATGACCTGCTGGTCCATTGGCTGAATGAGAGTAGTCGTGTCAGGAGTCAAGAGCTTTACAGTAACGAAACTGTCTCCTACACCAACCCGTCCTCCAAGCCTGGTGAACGAGCAGGTGCATTGTCCATCACAAGAAGGGCCTTGAGTGGTAACTTTTCTGTGAGGTAATTCTTTACACTTGAGGCAAAAACTTCATGAACCCACTCCATAAAAACTGCCTGGTTAACCATGCTTTACTATTAGCCCTCCACATGACATTTAGTTCACTTTTCAGGACTTTATTTTTCTTAAAAACCCTCGGGTTCTCAGAATGGTACACAAGCATAGGCTTAAGTTTTAAGTCCCCACTTGCATTACGACATAACAATAGAGTTAGCCTGTCCTTCATTGGCTTGTCCTAGTAGTGACTTCTCCTCCTTGATGATTTCGGTCCTCTTTGGCATTTTCTTCCAAAAGAGGCCTGTCTCATCACAGTTGAACACTTGTTGGGGAATAAAACCTCAGCTTCTATAGAGTCCTTAAGTTCCCTAACGAATTTATCAGCAACGTCTTTGTTAGAACTGGCACCCTCCTCATGTCTTGCCACACTATGTATGCCACTTCTCTTCCTAAATGTTTCAAACCACCCCTACTAGCATTAAAGGCATCGCTTATATCAGCACTCGTTCCAGCGGTGTTTTTCAGGAGGTCAGAATGCTTTCCTTTCTCACAAATGATGGTCTCAAAAATGCTATCACCAGCTAACTGTTTTTCGTTTACCCAAATCAACAACAGTTTTTCTACCTCTTCCATTGTTTGTGATCTTTGTGGCGTGAGCACTGTCACTTTTTTTGCAACATCAGGTCCCCTGATGACCTCTTTATTTTTCAGTATGATGCAGACTGTATACTTCGCCATACCAAACTGTGTAGCAAGATCAGACACGCAAACACCACTCTCATACTTCGCTGTTAGATCTTTTTCACCTCTATTGTGGCTCTAACAACATTTCTTTTGGTTTGCTGCTTTCATTATCTTTCTTTGACCCCATGGTGGCTTATTTGATCAGAATATTTAGAAAAAACAAAAAAACGAGAACGTTCACAGCGGGGTGTGGACTGAGCGACAGGTGTTTTGGTTAAGCTTGGCGTGGGCTGAAAATGGTTGAAGGGGGTTTGTTCGGGTCATCAGTCGGGTAATTTCGGGGGTTCGGGCTGCGACAGCTTGGTTCAGGAACAGAGTTTATGTTGAACAATCGAGACATTTTTTTTATCAAACAATATGTTCAAGAACCGAGGCACCACTGTAATTTCAAATTATGACGCACACGAGATAGTTCATAACTTTGCTGTAAGGAGTTTTGATGTTATGTTATTGGGTCATTTAGGTACTTTCTCTGGGGAATTAATTATCTTCTCGGAGTAATACAAATTTGTTAATAATAATAACATACTTCGCTTTAAAAACGTATTATCAATTCATGATCTGTTATAAAAATTAGACCACAACAGGTGTTGTTTATGAGTTGTTAAAATATTACTATTTGTGGAAACTATTGAATATTTTAAATAGAACGTAACGAATATCTGCGTGTCTATGAAACGATACTTTATTTTAAAGACTTTAAATATATTGTATTTTGTTGTATTAAACAAGCAAAAATTGGCTTTAAAGTGATATTTAGACGTGGAATTTTGCTGTACATAGAGCTATTTTTATTTCTGCCTTTAAACTGTTTTGTATGCTCATATTATAAATTTTGAATGTTAACTTCAAATGATGTTTTTGGGTGGAATGTAACACCCGAGCTGTGCTGTATGTGTACGATGGCTGGATGTTTGTTCAAATATAAGGCCTTCATTTTTTATCTCTTTTTCTGTAAAAAATGTGGGCTTTAACATTAAATAAAAGAGTAGAAAATATTTTTTTTTTCATAGCATCTTTATTGTGGTTATTCCTAAAATAAATCAGAACAAATATTTTAACAGTATTTCCTGGTATGGTTCGGTCGTTGATTAAGAACAAAGACACATAATGGGCTTTCTGGGTCGTGCCCACCACGGGTAAAGAAACCTGGTTTTTGGTGTCACGAGCCTGTACAATTATTGCTTAGCCACTTGGTGTCTATGAGGGAAGGAGGTTATGTCACTGAGTAAAAAATCTACAAGAGGTAGTTCATGGTTTTAGTCCCTTTCTTAAATTAAAAACGTTACATAAATGAGTTACTTTAAGGGCTTTCTTATATAAAAGTGTACAGACAAATTACAGCAGGGGCTTTACTCTTCTATGAGTTGCATCAGGGTCTTGTCAGTTTATCAACGGGTCCGACATGGCCAGGTGGTTAAGGCGCTTGACTCGTAATCCGAAGATCGCGAGTTCGAATGTTACACCAAACATGCTCGCTCTTTCGGCCGTGGGGGCGTTATAATGTGACGGTCAATCCCACTATTCGTTGGTAAAAGAGTTGTGGGTGGTGATGAGGTTTTTTATAATGTTTCAGTTTCAATGCATAGAAATGTGTTAGTACTGGTACTTGTTTCGATTAAGAACTTGCAAACATAGTTCAGTTTTCCGCAATAATTCACAAAACATTTGAAACCACAATTTTTTATTCACATATCATGATTTAATACAATGTTAAAGAGTTCCTTGAAAATTATATTTACAGTTCCTTCACTTACAATTTGTGAGAAATTAATTTTTATTTTACTGTGACATTAGGTTAGATAACTTCACCCATACCTTACTGAGGTGAACCACTTTTTTAACCTTAATTTTGTATTCTGCATACATTTTTATACTTTATTTATTACAAAGTGATTTTAAACTACTTACTTTATTAGAGAAGGGATATTACACTACACATTTATTACAGAAATAATTTTATACTAATTACTTTGTTACATAATTATTTTAACAACTTTAATTATTACAAAATTAATAATTTGAAACTTCTCACTATTTATTAAATAATGATTTCAAGCTATTTAATTTAGTTATTACAGAAAAATATTAAAGAATTCTTTATTTATTACATACAGAATTTTAAACCAGGTACTTTATTTTTACAAAGGGATTTTATACTACTTACTTTATTACAGAAATATTTTAAACTACTTACTTTATTTTTTACATAATGATATTAAACTACTAAGTCTATTTATTACAAAGGGACATTAAACAACTTTGTTACAAAATTAATAATTTGAAACTACTCACTTTATTGAATAATGATTTTAAACGATTTACCTTATTTATTACAGAAAAAATTTGAATAACTTACTTGAATTAATACAGAAGGGATTTTCAATTACTTTATTAATTAAAGGTTGTTTTTAACTACTTCATTTATTTATTACATAATGATTTTAAACTACTAACTTTTTTATATTACATAATGATTGTAAAATATTTATTTTATTGCAAAATGATTTTATACTACTTACTTTATATATTACATAATGATTTTTTAAACAATTTATTTATTATAAAGGGATTTTAAACTAATTTTATTTATTACACAAATAAATTTGAACTAATTACTTTATTTGTTACATAATTATTTTAATCTACTTACTTTATTTATTACAGAATTAATAATTTTAAACTACCCAATTTATTTATCATTAAACGATCTTAAACTTCTTATTTTATTTATTACATAATGATTTTAAACTACTTTATTTATCACAAAGAGATTTTAAACTACTTACTTTATTTATTACAGAGGGATTTTAAGCTACTTACTTCATCACAGGAAGGATATTAAACTACATATTTTATTCATTACAGATATATTTTTAAACTACTCACTTTACTTATTAAATAATGATTTTAAAGTATTTATTTATTATATAAAAATTTTAATCTACTTATTTTATTTATAACAGAAAGAAATTTAAACCACTTACTTTATTTACTAAAAAGGGAGTTTAAAAATAATGATTTTACACTACTTAGTTTATTTATTACAATTGCAACTTTAAGCTTTCCATATCTCATTCTCTTTCTTTGATTCCACAGCCAACTGTAACTGAGTTATTTTTGCATGTTCAATTTCAAGAGCTCCTGTTAAAACTTCACAGCCAAGGTTTTTTCTTTCACAAGCTTCTCTGCTGGTAAGACAAAGACTGAAGATTACTTTTTTGATATTATCAGAATGCTTTACTGGCTTGTAACAAAGGTTAAACAGTTTTTCAACTAATTAAAACATTTAAAAGTCTCTTACAGAAAGCCCTTAATAATAATACTAAGAAGATATAAAAAATAATATATATTATAGAAAAATAAAATAATTTAATTAAGTAATAACATATACAAATTATTATTTCAATAATAAAGGAATTCATTTTCATTTATTTATATGTTTATTTCACTCTTCTATTTGCTCTACCACCATTAAGTGCTTTTATTTATAAATCTTTCAAAATTGTTAGTGTAAGTTATTCATTTTCTGTTTCAGAGACCCACTGCGTGTTGTAAGCATAGAAATAAATAATAAGATAACATACATATGTATATATATACTATTTTTTAAATTATTCTCTCACTAATACATTCAATTTATGGTATTTTCTTAAAAGCAAGAGAGAATAATAATTTATTCTTTTCCCGGGGCCCATAGTGCCTTAACTCTGACTAACTGGTTGAAGTTAAGCACAAAACTACACCACAAGCATCGAAACCCGGTTTCTAGCAGTGTGAGTCCGCAGACATTCTGTTGTGCCACTGGGAGGACTGCCTTAACTCGGCACACCATGATATCTACAAATGTGTGAGAGAAAAGTGTGCTATATATTTAGACAATACATTTGAATATCGTGATATTGATTAACATTAGTGTAAGAATGACAAGTGATGGTGGTGGACTTTCAGGTACCAATATTTATCAGTTTCAGAGCATGGTCGTCCATAATTTTTAACTGATAGACTAGAGGGAAGAAAGATACTCACACTCTCGAGTTGCTCTCATCTGACGAATTAGTGGTATTTGAACGTTATTTCTAAAGAATGGTTTTCCTGTAACTGAAAAATTAATAAATCCTTGGGTTAACTTTCTGGACACGATAACCACAGCTATCCGAAATAGCATTACATTTATACACACCTTTGAGTATTTTGTTTTGTTTGTTTGCTTTTGAATTTCGCACAAACCTACTCGAGGGCTATCTGTGCTAGCCGTCCCTAATTTAACATTGTAAGACTAGAGGTAAGGAAGCTAGCCATCACCACCCACCGCCAACTCTTGGGCTACTCTTTTACCAACGAATAGTGAGATTGACCGTCACTAATAACGTCCCCACGGCTGAAAAGGCGAGCATGTTTGGCGCGATGGGGATACGAACCCGCGACCCTCAGATTACGAGTCGCATGCCTTAACACGCTTGGCCATGCCGGGCCCGTAGGGTGAGATAACATTATGTTTTGTTTGAGAAACAAAGCAAAAAAAAAAAAAAAAAACGCCTAATTTTGCTTGGAATAACGCTTCGTTTTAGATATTATAAGCAGTGAAATTCCCTTAAAACTATAGAATGTGATGAGAAGTGGTAAATCGAGTGACAGACTAGTCTTTACGTTAATTCTTAATGGTCCGACATGGCCAGGTGGTTAGGGCGCTCGACTAGTAGTGTCAGAGGCGTGGGTTCGAATTCCTGTCACACCAAACATGCCATTTCAGCCGTGGGAGCATTATTATGTAACAATCAATTTCACTCTACGTTGGTAACAGAGTAGCCCAAGAATTGGCGGTGGGTGGTGATAACTACCTGCCTTCTATCTAGTTTACATTGCCAAATTAAGGACAGCCAGCACAGATAGCCCTCGTGTGGCTTTGCGCGAAATTGAAAAAAACAACCAATAAACAAAATCTTTAATACATGTACTATGTTTTCGAAGTACGTAATATCTCGCGTTTTATAAAATTAATTTGAAATATATAATCTTATTTTAAAATGACTGAATTATTCACATGATCTTCAAACAACGAACAAAAACGTTTTAAAACATATAAGCTAAAAACAATTTTTCTGATTTCGTAAATAACAGCTGACCCTGCGTTCTAATACTGTCGCTTTGTCAGCTTCAACAACGTTATTTATTAAAGAACATTTATTCAGTGAACTGAAGAAAATAGCATGAAAGAGTAAACTACATGCTAGTACTAACCACGTGATCAACACGAGTGCTCGGGTTATGTGCGCTTGGGAACCCATCTTAAGTACTTGAGCACTTTATAAACGAACTAAGATCTTTCCATCACACTTTGTTTTGTTTATAACAAAATGCAGACAAGCGTCGCTTGATAGCCTAAAGCTATAGTACACGCTCTGTCTTTCCACGAAAGGAAAACAAACAAAACTAGTGTCAACTCTGGAAGCATTCAGAAGATAGAGGTTCTTCAGTCCTTAATTACGCCCGTAAACACAGGGAACTAATTGAATACATCATAGCGTAAAAGTGGATTAAGAGTAGAAAAGTCAAGGACAGGATATAAAACTGCCAGCTGCTAGCTCGTGCTGTTGTCGTCATCTCTTTTTAAAATTTATACACTTAAAAATATTATCTGTTCAAGTAAAAATAAAAAAACAACAACATAGTTCTGCCTGTACTATACATGTCACGATCCCAAAGGATGGTTGCGGCAGCTTGTGTTGCTTGTTGTAACGAATGAAAGAGAAGTAACCAGTGTTAACGGTGATTTTTATTAGAAAGAGAAGTAACGAAAAACTAGGGGTTTTGAAAGAAATCAAGCGAGGAAAAAAAACAGAAACTAACATTACAATTCAGAACTTACTTATAAAAAAGTCATGCTTTAATATACTGACCAACAAAATTACAAGGCATGCTTGTACTCGTTTAGAATCGGCAATAAAAAAAAAAGAATGGCCCAGCATGGCCAGATAGTTCAGGCGCTCCACTAGCAATCTGAGGATTACAGGTTCGCATCCCAATCACACCAAACATGCTCGCCCTTTCAGTCGTGTGGACGTTATAATGTGACGACCAATCACACTATTCGTTAATAAAAGAGTAGCCCAAGAGTTGGCGGTGGTTGGTGGTAACTAGCTGCCTTCCCTCTATTTTTGCACTGCTAAATTAGGGATGGCTAGTGCAGAGAGTAGCTTTGCGTGAAATTTAAAACAAAACAAACCAAAATCATATCTAACAAGTATTCAATTACAGTACTGAACAAAAGTGTTGTCTCCCGCTGTTACAGTGGAAAGTCTACGGAGTTACAATGCTAAAATCAGGGGTTCGATTCCCCTCGATGGACTCAACAGATAGTCCGATGTAGCTTTGCTATAAGAAAACACAAACACAAAAGTGTTAAGACAAGAAAATATTTTGTCATTCTTTCCATTTTGTGGGGCTAATTCTTCCATGTCACCACGTAAGAAAACTCAAATATTTTATACCTAAAACAACATGATAATACTTTACTGTTGACAACCGATGAATCAGTATGAGAATACTTGTCATTCTTTAGAATTTCTGTAAACTTGTACCAAGGACATATCATAAGGGTTTTGCTTGAATGAACATACTGATTAAATTTAAGGTCTGAAATAACTGTCATGGTGCCCAATGCAGTGTGTTAACTGTATAGAAAGAAGTTAGTAAGGAACTAACATATGGTACCGGTGTATGTTAGAAATAAATTTCATAAAACTTCACAAATAAACCTTCATACAGAGAGTGTTTAACACATTATATTAAGTTTTATTTTCATTGCCCAAAAAAGCTTAGAGAATTGTCACTAGAGCAGAGAGTTCGTACAAAAACTTTACGTTGTGCTGATTGGACTCTATAGCAAATTGCTTCAGAATTGAAATGTTCTCCTAGAACTGTCAAGTACACCCTAGATCATGAGACTGAGACAGGTAAATTAGAAAATAGGAAAGAAAGAGTTAACTAAATAGTTAAATAGTTAACCCATTCATTCACTTTCTAACTAGAAATAAACTTCTATCATCATATCTATCTTTTCATGCCCGGTGGTTAAGGTACTTGACTCGTAGTCTGAAGGTCGCGGGTTCGAATTCCCGTCATACCAAACATGCTTGCCCTTTCAGCCCTGGGGGCGTTATAATTTAACAGTCAATCCCACTATTCGTTGGTAAAAGTAAAACAAGAGTTGACGGTTGGTAGTGATGACTACTAGCTGCCTTTCCTCTAATCTTATACTGCTAAATTAGGGACGGCAATCGCAGATAGTCGTCGTGTAGCTTTGCGCGAACTTCAAAAACAAACAAACACTATCTTTCAACTTACTCAACTCTTCAACATTATCTTATATTTATAATTACCTTTTTTAATATGCTAGAACATAAATTTGATATCAAATTAGAATTAAATTTGCCCTTCAGCTAACAAAATATTACATCATTAAAAATATAGGTTATTATAATATGTTACACAATAGTATTCGACAAAATGAAGGAAAACTTCATTGTACGGTTACTTACGAACGACATCACTAAGCTTCGAAGGGATACACCATTTTTCTTAAGGAAGGTTAACTGTTTGGAACATAAACTTGTGCTGTTCAAGTTGGGCAGGAAAACGATTAGTCTTGACGTTAAGATAAGTCATTTTGAATAAATAAACTTCTAAAGTAAGTTTTCTCTCTGCATACAATTAGAAAATATTATCATTATACGAACAGTTATTTCGAACTATAATTACATATTTCATTATAACTTTCGAAAGCAGGATAATTTATATTTTATCAAATTTTCTCAAAGAAAAATTAAACGTCTTATAATAAGGAAACAAACTTTTCTTAAAAACTAATTAAATAAATGAGTAAACTAATTGTTTCCCAAATTAATATAATTTTAAAAAATTCTCGTAATATTAATTTTGTTTTAAATTTCGCACAAAGCTACTCGAGGGCTATCTGCGCGATCTTTGAAAGCTTCGGCTATTTCTTTATTTGTATGTGCTATAGTATTATTATGTTCAAGTGGAGGTTATTTCTTTGTGTCTGATTCAAAATTACCCGAAATTCAAAACGGAGTTCGAAAGTACCGTCAAACTTCAGACCACCTGATTCGACTTACAGAATCAATTACTGACACTTTTAATAAAAATGAATGCACTGTAGCTTGCTTTCTCGATATTGAGAAAGCTTTTGACACAGTGTGGCATAATGGTTTACGACATAGGTTACAGGAAATGGCTTTACCCCAGGTAACTATTCGCTGGCTGTCCAACTTCCTGAACAACCAAAAGTGCAAAGTAAATGTGAATAGGGCCCACTCAGGGTCCTTTTCACCCGAAGCAGGAGTCCCGCAGGGAGGGGTTTGTTAGCCCTATATTATTTATCATGTATGTGAGTAATATGCAACTGTCGGGCCTAAATTTTAAAGTATTACACTTCAAATGTAAAGAGGTTTTCACAGAATCATTTGTCTCTCATCACATAGCTCAATTCATGAGGCTGGTATTCAACGAAAAACGTATTGGGTGATGACAAATATAAGACTGGAAAGTTACTTTTTATACACCTTTCTTTTCTAGCCGTAATAGAATGAAATCAAAATTGGCGGTCAAACTTCTAGCTACACTTGTAACATTGACAATAAATAATTCTAGAGAAAATATTCATTCATCAATTAGCCTGGCTACGTTGTTTGTTCAGTTTAGGACATAAAGGTATAGCTACCAGTTTGGTCTGCAATTTTATTTCATTCCTTTAAGTCACACATTTAATTCTTATTTTTCGCCGCACATCACTTTCACATTTAATTTGATTAGACTTTTTTATCAATACACGTTAACAAATCCCATCAAATAAGAAATGAATAAGATCACAACCATATTATTCAAAATAGAACTTTACGTATCTTTGTTTCTTCTCAAAACATGGTCAATAGCTTATTTATAGTAACAACATGGAATATAGACTAACAGATACTTGTCATTAACCCTCTGAAATCGGCAGAGCTCTTTGATACATCATCATCTGTGCTAAATACTTAATATAACATCTCCTGATGCTAAATTCAATCAAAGTTTTTCACGTTATATCTCATTAATTTCTTAACACATTGCCTTATAATTTGGTGTGGGAAGTAAAATTCCAATAAATATAATCACATGATAGTTTGGGTTACCAGGGTCTGAAAGACAGAAAATAGAAAAACGTTAAACTATTACTCCTGTTAACTCTCCAGTCGGATCGTCACCTTGCCGTGGTGAGAGGGCATGCGCGTGCAAGTAATACTGAGAGCGATGTCGTCGGGAGGCTTGCGTTTCTGGTAGGGTCATCCATGATGGCAAGATCGAGGGTGAGGTTCTTGACAATAAACGACCCAACTCCAAGACTCCAACCTGGACTCCTCAACGGCAGGAAGGACGGACAAGGGCTGCAGCAGTTCTACAAGTTCTAATGGTTTTGGTGTCCATGCCATTGGACTCGACTTGTTGGGGGGCGTTATAAGGTAACGGTCAATCCCACTTTTTGTTGGTAAAAGAGTCGCCCAAGAGTTGGCGGTGGGTGGTGATGACTAGCTGCCTTCCCTCTAGTCCTACACTGCTAAATTAGGGACGGCTAGCACAAATAGCCCTCGAGTAGCTTTGTGCGAAATGCCAAATGAACCAAACAAATCCTTGATCTCGGAGAAGGACACCGCCTTAAGGTAAAACGCTTGACGCTAGCGGTTTCAACATTTGGTTCACATCTGCTAATTTCCGCTGCAAGTTGCTGTTGATTATATGTGCCAGGCACGCCTTCAATAATAATGAAAAAGTTGAGTGTTTTGTTTTAAGTGGTGTATTTTTTGGTTGTTTAGTTTCATTTTGTAATGAATTTCCACTTTTTTCTTTTCGACACTACCAGAGTATACTCTTGGTTTTCATTTGTTTGTTCATCGCTTTGTTCTAGATTTTTTCTTCTTCATTAGTTTTTGCGTTATCAACATCCAAGGCTTTGTTTAAATTAGTAACATCATTCGTATTATTGTTAGTGTAGGAAGGAACTATCTCCACCTCTGTATGAGAAGTTTCTTCACCTTCATCTTCAGAATTTTCACTTGAATTACTTAACTATTTTCCTTTCTGATTTTCGTTTTTCTCTTATATTCTTTTTATTGTTTTCTTTATCACATTCCAGAGATGTTAATTTTGCTTTTGTAATATTACAAAGTGCCAGTAACGGGGAGTTGTTTTCTAAATTCTAAATTATTCCTAGTTTTTGGCCACCAAGCGAAGTAGACATCTTTGTTTGTTTTACACTCGTTGTGGATGTTTCTTCGTTTTTCAAAGTCATGGTTGTATTCCAGTGGTCAGCATCGCTTTTTTCTTGGCGACCCGCACTTTCGTCGACCTAGTTGGATCCATTTGTTTTTTTCTTCTCATTCAACTGGTGCTGTTTCTTACAGTATGGGTAATTATTTTTATCCAAGAGAGTATAGTAATTTATCTTTGTTCAGATAAGTGAAGGTGGTTGTCGCAGAGAAAGGGTTATAAGTTTTTCCTACACTATTCATATAAACTCAAGAGTTTGCAGAAAACTCTCCTATATCTCAGCTCACACTCGCTAAAAGTCCCCGGCGTTTGACTCAAAAACTTAGTGCCGCGGGTTCGAATCCTGGTCGTACCAAACATACTCGCCCTTTCAGTCGTTGGAGCGTTATAATGTAACGGTCAATCCCACAGTCAATCCACTATTCTTTGGTAAAAGAGTAACCAAAGAGTTGGCGGAGCGTGGTGATGATCAGCTGCCTTCCCTCTTGTCTTACACTGCTAAATTAGGGACGGGTAGGCGCAGATAGCCCTCGATTGGCTATGCGCGAAATTCAAAAGCAAGCAGTTGAGATGTTAACTCTGATAGTTCCAGTAAGACATAACTAAAAACACATCTTTTGCTATCAAAAGCATTATTTGATAAAACAAGACAGAAACCTAAATAACCAAGGGCACTTCAAAATCTGTTAAGCAGAATTTGAGTAAATTAATCTACGAGACAATTTTTGTGTCCTTTTTCAACCTATATTTACTTACACTACTAATACCAACGGTAGGGAGTGGGTATATTTTATTCAATTTTATTATTATTCAGGATTCCTATCAACCTACCTTCAATTAAAATTATTCTAGGCAGGATTACACTGAATTAATCTATGATACTTTTGGTACGATCGAAAACATCAATCGATATTAGCTCTCAAATCGATCAAGAGGTGATGAAGATATGAGTTAGAAGTTCGTACTTAAAATATTAATAAAATAATAATAACTTTGAGCTGTTTTATAAGCCGCTGTGCTGCAGCTGAGAAAAAACATATCATATATATATTTTAAAATAAACTTGCCACTTTGTTTTTCATGTTGTTTTGTTAAAGGTAAACATTAAAGAATAGTATTAGAACAAATAAACTACGTTAATGTATATTTCAACTGGAGATTCGTAATACTTCTCTAAACAACTGGAATATCAAATCACGTCAATAATAACACATCCAACTCTAGCTGTCTTCAATAAATTGTATAGAATACACGTGCAGTGAGGTCTATTCGAGATGTTTATCTATATTTAGAACAGGTTTTCTGGTTCAGTTGTGACATTTTTGACTGGAAACGTATTGACCTCTTTTTTTTTTTTTACTTCAGGGCTACATAGTGTATAACTTGTTGTTGTTAATCTATTCACATTCACTTGTTAAAATGCGCTGTGCAGAAATCTGTACAAATTGGCTTGTGATAATACACGTACTTAGGCATGGCCAGGTGGGTTGAAGCGTTCGACTCGTAATCTAAGGGTCGCAGATTGAAGTATGGTCTCACCAAACATGCTCGCACTTTCGGCCGTGATGGCGTTATAATTTTCGGTCAACCCCATTATTCGCTGGTAAAAGAATCGCCCAAGAGTTGGCGGTGGGTGGTGATGACTGCCTGCCGTCTCTCCAGTCTTAAACTGCAAAATTAGGGACGGCTAGCGCAGATAGTCCTCATGTAGCTTTGCGCGAAATTCAAAAATAAACAAACTTGCTTTGAACCTGAACTGAGGAATATATTATTAAAATACAGCCGAAGTAAACAACCAGCACTTACATGCGGTATTGGCAAAATGCCTGAAATTCAAACGATACGCCAACAAGGAAGTGTAGTAAAAATAATACAGAAAATCATAATTGCGAAGAATTTTCACAAATATCAAGGCAAGTATTTAATAACAATGATAAACATTATTTTGTTTCATCAGATATAAAAGCAAAACACGTTTATTTCAAAAGTGTTTCAGTAAATAACCATACGTTAATTGCAAATGCTTTGTTACATCACAAGTGTTTTAGAAAATTACCTCACGTTTTTTACAAGTACGGTTTTATGTCATAAATGTTTCAATTAAATATTGTTGCTCTTTGCTTGCCCTTCAAGAAGAGAAACTATCTTAGAATTATAGCGCTTTGTGTTACAGTTTAGAAAAGGTTCAGAGAGACTGTATCATAGATTAAATCTCTGATAGATTTTATCCCAGTATGGAAATTGAAGTCCAGTTATATTATATGCTGTTACAGTACGTATAGATACCGTACATCGCAGTTCAGAAACAGTTGAATTTTGTACCAGTAAAGAATATTCAGATACATTTTATCTCAGTACAGAAAGTTCAGAGATATTGTACGACTATATAAGAAACATGAATTAAGACACACGTTAATTAGTCTTGCAAACAAAACAAACTCTATGGTGCGTCCAATAATTATTTCTTATTTACTTAATGTTTTATGTTTCACAATTGAGACAACTGAACCAGTGGTGGACTCAGCAGATAGCTCGATGTGGCTTTGCCATCGTGAAAACTCACATACAACTGAATATAAATAAACTTACCGAACGCTATTTTCTACAGACATGTACTTGTATCGTTGGCACTTCATGTATGCTTAACAACTCATGTTCTCATTAAATAAGTTCCTTTACCCACTTTATTTTTTCAATTAACAGCTCTTGAAGAATGTATAAATAAATCTCAAATCAATTCAAGTGTTTGATATACTTTACTATCATGTTACTGAGCATAGGTGTGTTCTTCTAATATATGTTTCAATTTTTTTAAGGTTACTTTCAGTAACTTTATTGATTATAATGTCTGTAATATATTTAATTTATAATATGTATAATGTATGTTGTATTAAATGGCTAACTTAAATAGCATTCCGCAAACTATGTTTGCCGTATATAAGACTGTATATATAGAAACTTGCTTAGAGTGTGGTTGTAATAATATTATGATAAACACTTCTACTTGTTCAAAATCTTTAAAGAACTATTTGGAATATGTAACGGTTTACAATGTAATAGATCAAACACTGATGTCTCGTGTGAGGTGTAAATCGTACATATTATGTACGTCTAGTGTGGTGTAGTTCTCTTTATGATAAACATTTCTATTTGTTGAAAATTTCTGAGGAACTATACAGAAAATGCAACGGTTAAGAAATTAATAGAAGTAACACTAATGTTTCATGTGAAGTTCCAATGTATGCTGTAATGTTTATCAGTTTTTCGTTTTATTCACTTTTTCATTATGATTATTCAGCATTATTAGTTTGATATCCTGTTTAGAAACAACCTAAATTTTATGGGAAATCGTCAACATTATGTCTGATAACAAATATAAATCTTATTCTTAATTACCTATATTAGTCACTCAATTAATTATCAAATTCTGATCCCCATTGGTTGATAAGATCAGAAGCTACTGAATATAACAAACTGCTATACTTTTAACAGTTTTGATGAATCTTATTAAACTCGACAATAAAGTGTCATATTGTTTTCCTATATCACAATAAAACTGTAAAAATGCAGAAAACCTGGAAATGTTACGTAAAGTAAAGCCAATGATCTCGTTCCTCCATACTGTTTCAAATAACTATTAAAATGGAAAAGACGAAAATATTTCATGTTGCAACTGGAATTGCCAAAAATGTAGAAATATGTAAACTTAAGTATAGTCTTTCTTAAATGATCTGAAACCATGATTTAATTTGATTAATGAAAGTTTCCTATCAAACATTTTCTGGAATATAGCGTCATCTAGTTTTTACCCAAACAGTATATGCCTGTCGATTAATGAGATTTTAAATTAAAATTATGATAACATCACATCTAATAATGGTTTCTGACTGTAGATATAGTAAAGCATCAATTGTGAACTTTATTAGACTGACAACCGCTGCTTTCATTTGTTGAAATAAAAATAGGTTGTTAGATGTTATAGTATCCAATAAAAAAGCTGGATTATGAAAGAGAGCTTTTACTCTAATTAATCTTACTTCATATCCCATAAAAGAACTTGGGGAATTGGTTAATTACCTATCAAAATTCATCTGTTAGTGTCACGTGATAATGTGACCCAATAATATCATTGCATAAGGAGTTTTGAATACTGTTCCTAAGATCTTTCGCAATATTACCTTGACCTAATAACTTAAATTCCATACAAGTTATTTTTCTTTTACAAATAGATTTTCCATAAAATACGCAGACTTCGAAATTAATATTCATTTTTTTCCATCACGTAGAAATTGTTTACAAATTGGTAACAAAACAAACTCTTTGTTCAATTTATTATTTCCTTTATCACAATGAATAATTTTAGTATTATGTTTTTGAAGAAAAATATAAACTGATGAAAGAGAATAACATTGGTAACAAATGAATATATATCTTTATTCATCCAGAATTTTTTTGGAAATACGCGTCTCTTGTTTTCAAAACTATATGTTGTCATGAAACATACCTCTAATTGTTCTAATGTTAAGTTAGTAATGAACTGACGCCTACCTCTAAATGTTGTAATGTTAAGTCAGTAATGAACTGACGCCTACCTCTAAATGTTGTAATGTTAAGTTAGTAATGAACTGACATCTACCTCTAAATGTTCTAATGTTAAGTTAGTAGTGAACTGACGCCTACCTCTAAATGTTCTAATGTTAAGTTAGTAATGAATTGGCATCTACCTCTAAATGTTGTAATGTTAAGTTAGTAATGAACTGACATCTACCTCTAAATGTTGTAATGTTAAGTTAGTAATGAAATGATGCCTACCTCTAAATGTTGTAATGTTAAGTTAGTAATGAACTGACGCCTACCTCTAAATGTTGTAATGTTAAGTCAGTAATGAACTGAAGCCTACCTCTAAATGTTGTAATGTTAAGTTAGTAATGAACTGACATCTACCTCTAAATGTTCTAATGTTAAGTTAGTAATGAACTGACGCCTACCTCTAAAGTCTAAATGTTCTAATGTTAAGTTAGTAATGAATTGGCATCTACCTCTAAATGTTCTAAAGTTAAGTTAGTAATGAACTGACACCTACCTCTAGATGTTGTAATGTTAAGTTAGTAATGAACGACGTTTACCTCTAAATTTTGTAATGTTAAGTTAGTAATGAACTGACGCCTACCTCTAAATGTTGTAATGTTAAGTTGGTAATGAACTGACACCTACCTCTAAATGTTGTAATGTTAAGTTAGTAATGAACAGAAAGTCCACCATGTACATACACCATTGCCACAGTCCGTTAGCCCATTGCAGCCAGCACTTGTATTGCGCCCAGGTCCAGCCAGGTTTTGGAAGAAAACGCTGCTCCGTTCAGTAGAAGGATGGAGATGTGGAAATTGGAAGTGTCCTTATGTAAAGCTTCACGGTAGAAAACTTTGACATTCTGGTTACAGTTATGAAATAAACATGATTACAAAAAATAAAACAATAACGGAATATTAACCACAAACACGTTTCGTTTTTTCTTTTTTAGAAAATCGTAACAAAACGTCAAATTGATACGATTACCAACTGCTGTTTCCTTTTAAATATAAATATTATATATAAATTACACACTATGTATATATTATATAGGTGGTTTATAATTTCTAACAATATTTTAGTGGTTCTAACGAATGTAAAACTTGAGGCAAAATGTTAATTCTAAAAACATTTTCAGGTTCAACTTGAACTCGAAATAAAAATAACTGTGTGAATAATGTATTAATTTATACACATTGACAAGTAGTTTCTAAGTAACAACAGGTTCACACAAATTGACAAGTAAAGTTGTAATTTCTAATTAACAAAAGAAATTCATATCTCACGAAAATTTATTACACGTACCTATCCACGCAGTAATGAATGATGAGTCTACATAATATATTCATACACAAAACACAATACTCACTTAGAATCTCAGGTTTAATCCAGTTTTCAATTCACACAATAAAAATAAATAAATGTTGTGTTTCAAATTATTTTATTAAAGAGTTTATTTGTTTGAAGTGAAGACCAAAGTTCAATAAGATGTCTGTGTTCTGTTCACTACGGGTGTTGAAACCTGGTTTCTGACGTTGTGAGTCCGTAGAGGTACCGCTGTATCACCGAGTCATAAAAAAGTACAAAATGTAAAGATCTATAATTTATTTTGCAAATGTTCCTTGCAACGGGGCGTAAGCAGTGGGGTATAAATCCCTAGCAACGGGGGGTAAGCAGTGGGGGAATTGTCTCCAGCTGCGGGGGGTAAGCAGAGAGAGATATGTCCCTAAGAACGGGTGGTAAATAGTGTTCGAAATGTACATAGCAACGGGGGTTAGGCAGTGTGCGAAATGTTCCTAGCAACGGGAGATTCAGTGGGGAAAATTTCCCGAGCAACGGGGAGTAAGTAGTGAGGGAAATTACCCAAGCAACGAGGATTATTCAGTTGGGGAAATGTCCCTAGCAACGGGGTAAGCAATGTCCCTAGCAACGGGGTAAGCAATGGGGAAAATGTCCCTAGATACGGGGGATAAGCAGTGGGGAAAATGTCACTAGGAACGGGAAGTAAGCAGTGTGGGAAATGTCCCGAGCAACTAGGATTGCTGGTAATTCCTCATACACATACTTGAAACAGTCACCATCTTTTCATCCTTCTATTCCTATTTATATGGATGGTTTGAAATCAGGTGACTGTGGGCTCTGCCATGGTTTGTTGTGGCTCAGTTGTAGCACATAGAATCCGCTCAACATTTTCTGTGTTCACTGTACGCCATTTCTCTTGTCCTGGAGTACATGCTTTTCTTAAATGATTTAAAGAAAGACCACATTTGGGAACTGTAATAAGCCATGGTGAGATCTGCTGACCAGTAAATACTGCTATGTTATCCAAAAACAAACCCAATGCTTTTTGTAGCTCTATAACCATTGTAGCACTGGCATCTTTTGATTCAGTTGCATGGTGGAAATGCATATATATATGGATGTGAAGTTTTTATTCATCAGAACATCAAGCGCTCTATAGAAATGAGGAGCCCATCTTGTCCCTTGGATGTTCACAAGTTTTAATGTTCTTTTCTTCTAGAGCATCACCGACACTTTTTTAATTCCCTACTTGCTTTGGCACTCAAATGATACTGTTTGTAAAGACCTAACAGAAGGTATTTTATGTACGATAAAAGCTTTCTATTCCTTCACAGCATCCAACAGTTCCCTTTCATAAAAGTGGGCCACACACAACACCTCAACTCACCATGGCATCCCATCTCTAGTAAGAAGTGCAATTAGTCCATTTTCTGCTCCATCATTGATGGAAACACCATCAGTACCTATAGTGGTTGCCTTTCTTTTGCAGTTCTCCACACGAAGTGTCTCAAATGCTTTTTCAATTGCTGTTTTTAATCCTGTGGCAGTATCACTGGGTGGGTGAAAATTTTGTAAAATTTTCTGCCTTAACAAATACAGTTTCTTCTTCAATTACTCCAGTCTCTTTAGACACATCTGAGATGAAGGAAAACACTGCAGCATTATCAAGGTCTGCTCACAGATCTTGCAAGTCCAAAAATTTTGTAACAACATTTTCTGTCTTAACAAATACAGTTTCTTCTTCAATCACTCCAGTCTCTTTAGACACATCTGAGATGAAGGAAAACACTGCAGCATTATCAAGGTCTGCTCACAGATCTTGCAAGTCCAAAAATTTTGTAACAACATTTCCTGCCTTAACAAATACAGTTTCTTCTTCAATTACTCCAGTCTCTTTAGACACATCTGAGATGAAGGAAAACACTGCAGCATTATCAAGGTCTGCTCACAGATCTTGCAAGTCCAAAAATTTTGTAACAACATTTTCTGTCTTAACAAATACAGTTTCTTCTTCAATCACTCCAATCTCTTTAGATACATCTGAGATGAAGGAAAACACTGCAGCATTATCAAGGTCTGCTCACAGATCTTACATCATGTCATTAATACATGTGATAAAATGTTTCGCTGATTTGTCATTTATGTACATGTCTCCATTTATTTTCTGTAAATCGCATAATAGCCCAAATAGAGAAAACAGCTGTTCTGTTACTACTAAGTAATAGGCGGTAGTGAAAAGTTTTTCCGGTTTCTCAAGCTCATAAGCATGTAAATTTCTTATGCATAAATCTATCTGCTGAACCTGTGGTTTATATTCAGCATTGGCAGCTTGAACACACGGAGTATTCCTTCTACTTATATCGTGGGCTTTGATCAATTGTAGGTGAAAATTACTGGTACCTTTTACCAAGACACTATCTCTTTAGCAAACGTTTTTGTGGCTTTTGCATGCCTTGCAAAACATTTCATTAGTTTCTTGATCAAACTTTAACCAAGGGAATGTTTCTTCCCATTTTGGTTAGTAACTCCGAGATCGCTTCTCTCATACTTTTCATTGCATTCCACAGAAGACATTGGGTTACCTCCTTGATTGATTGATCTTGCTGCCGAAGCAGCAGGAATGATCCCACTACAACCATTGACACTTATGGTGGTGCCTGCTTTTTCCTTGACTTTTTTATCCTTGTCAATTCTGTCATCTTCACTACAGAGTTCCTTTGTACAACTATTGTCTTTACTAATATCACTTTCTCTATTCAATTCTAAACTCTCATCATCAGATTTCCTTCACTTTTTGAAATATTTCAACAAAGTCACATTCTTTGTAAAACCACACATTAACCACAGACAAGAACTGTTGTTCTGTTTTTTGGATGCACGGACTTGTTGGGCTAGGTAATTTATGTGGAGACAACCAGATATCGGAGGGAGGGTATCTGTTCACAAAAATTGCTGGCCCTGAAACCCTGTCACCCAAAGGTGATGTCATCGGCACACAGAAACTACCGAACAAGGCTGTTCAATAGTTTAAACATGTACCTTCTAATCTATATGTTACAACATGTGTTGCCGGTGTGGCATGGGAAATATGTCTAATGAAAGAAATTGCGGCTTGTTTGCCCGGCTTCCAGTTTTATTACAGGCTGTTATTGCCCATTATCGGCAAAAATCCGTTAAGGATGACCAATAAAACAATTATTTAAACGTAGAATATCACTTATCCCCTCGGGAAATAGACATAGCAAGAACTGTTGCCCGCAGGTAATATTTATATGTCCTGGGACGTCGGGAAGTTCTTAAATTTGAGCTCTGGACTGTAGTAGCCTATTTACAGTGATCGTTCTGTACTGGTACAGGTATATAACATATAATCAATTGTACACTGCACTGCATGTTGAACTACTAAATAATGGGTTAGGTCTAGGTTAGAGTACCTTAATCCAACTCAAATATCTGAATAATGAGTTGTAATCTCAACTTTGAGCTCAGTTTTGACATAGGGACTTAAAATGAGCCAACAAACCATACATCAACAAAATAGGCATATTTCTGAAACTTTATCTGCATGCATGGATGCGAAAGTAAATTCAAAACAACGGCTTTAAGTTGGGAATAGTCCACTTAATTATTTCAGGCTACAGTAGCATTTCCAGTGTTCTTACACTAAACTAGTTACAGTATTTAGGCCTAATGTTATTGTCACTCGGTTCTCAGATTACAACTCCAACGTTAGGCCCAATGCAAATACATTGCAACTGAGGCCACGAACGTTAAGCCGAGTACTCAGTACTAACCTTGTTCACTTGAACTTGTTCAACTCGTGCACTTTTCCAGACAATCCTTAATTGATTTTGTTGATTTGTCGGTGCTTTACACTAACTTTACATGAAGCCGGTGCCACAGTACTGTACTATTGCTAGTGGTATAGTGTATACATAACAAAGTTAAGAATAATGTTGTCATACATGTCTAAGTCTTACGCAATTTGACCTAAAATGTCGAATTATCGTCTTTAGACTGCTCCGACCAGTACGTTGTTTTGCCGGCTTTTCAAAACATACTGATCTGAATTTACAATCGCAAAATAGTTAAATTACACCTAAAAAGTTTGTCGTCATTGTCTTTGTGCTTCTGTCTCGCACTGTTCGTTCGTTTCATAAAAATATCACCAGAGGGCTGGTTGGGGCATTATGATTTCAGGATAGGATCAAGAAAGAAGTTAGAAGAATATAGTTGTGATTTCCATTTTTGAGTCACAGGTCGGAATTCCATCACAGAAAATGCTGTCCTTTTCTGCCGTTGGCTATCGTTTATAATTCGGGACAACTAACGCAGGTATCTCAGGTATAGTTTTGTTTATAATTTAAGAAAAAAAATATTTGATAAAAAATTTTACTGAATATATTATTCAAAACTTCGCCTCTGTTTGGTTTGCTGATTTGATCACAAAGATGAACACTGATAATTAGTTAAGTGAGGATATCACTAGGGGTTCAGATGGGTGTGACTGTTTTTACACGCAATTATCCGTTTTTCGAAACACCCGAAGGACAAACAATCTAGATGCACTTGTGAACTAAACATACTACCTCAGGGTATTCAAACACACACGGTACACGACTACTTCTTATATACATGATGCTAATGTAATAGGCGGTTTTTATTGTTTCAGACTGAACATACACTAGACAGGAGTAGCCTGAGTTCAGTCTGTTACCACACTTACAGAGTCTAATGGGTTATTGTTGTGTTAGAAGAAGTAGGCTAATAAATAACGAAACAAACGGCATTCTTGGCCTTAATGTGACCAAATTTGATAAGTGTAACCTGTAAGAAAACTATGCTTTCCTTTGTAAATGTGAACAGGGGCTTTGAAGCAATAGAATTGATATGTGTAATAGACGTTGCCATGGTGGCTATTCGTTACACATTGTATTTTCATATTATCGTATAAACACACATTATAGATGTGATAACTGTTTTGGAATTACACGTAACAGTGGCTTACCTTTTCTTCTCAACTTCTCATATCTTGAAGAATCTACATTATCTATGTCAAGGTCTCTTCCTGTGGTTGGATAGTAACAGTAACATCGTCTTGAAGTTAACGAGTCCATTAAAGCTACGTGTGGTTAATTAGGCTTTAATTTCAAATTATGTTTTTAATTGGTTACTTCATATTTTGCGGTAATGTTGGAAATATTTATATTTTAAATAACTCGAAACAGCTTTCTCTTTTGGACCAGTTTAATAATGTGATGTTTCCTCATTACAGATACTATTTCGAAAGCAGCATTACGTTTCGACAGTTCGAACCTTGGACATCTGTGTCATCAGACTGCAATTTTTTTTAGCGTACAATTATCGTTTCTCATCCCTGAATTCAAGATTAGTGAAAGTGGTTGAATAAATGCAAACATTTTACTGTTTCGTAACACAGAAACAATCGATATCCAGAAACTTTTTGAAATATTGGATGCATCCCTCAATGATCTTTAAATCTCCCCCGCGAAAGATTTAAGCACTCAACTCAGTTGGTGAGACACTCGCTTTGCTCGAAAGAACTGAAATATATAGTTTTAAAACTTTATTACCATGTTAAAAAATGTTTCCCAAGTAATAGTTATTTCATGCCCTTGAGACAAGGGCTTGAGGACTAGTACCTTTTGTAAGAGGGAGAAAGAATGTAGTAACTTGATTTGTTAAGATGTGTATTAACGGCAGTAATTAATGGGTCACTAGATAACTAGAGAAGACAAACCTAATAAATAATGTGTTACTCTTATGAATGGGACAGTGACTTGTTATAAAAACATAATGGTTCCTTGAGAAACACGTGTTGAGTCATTTTGAAAGATGTCCTAATTACGTGATTTAGAATCATACTAATTGAAAACATATTTTGTTTCTTTTACATGAAGGCCCTTGTGGACTGTACAATACTAGAAAACGGATTTAAATTCCAATGGTGGGTAGAACACAAAGAGCCCTTTGTGTAGCTTTGTGTTTAATTGCAAACAAACAAATCTTACTTGAGGACGGATATTATTTTCGTGAATTAAGGTATTTCTTTCTGTTATTTTTATGCAATATTTCCATCTCGCTGTCTTCAAAGCAGGTCATCTCAGACATTGTTTAAAATGAATGACTTTGATTCTTGTTCTATGGTAAACTAATAAAAGCAAACACGAACAACAGTAATCTATTACAATATTTTTCTCTACAAATAGAAAATAACAATCGAGTAACCAAACGATCAGGAAAATTTCTAAATATGAAGAGAAGGAGTATTCATAATAATCAAAAGTCGGAGAAATTTCCAAACATGGAGGTGTATGGTAACAACCAAAGAGATTTCCAGAAATGGAGGGAGGAATTATTCAATAATAACTAGAGAAGCGCAGACATTTCCAAACATAGAGGTACGGGGTATTCAGTAATGACAAAACAGCCAGGGGTATTTTCAAGTATAGAAAGAAGAATTATTCAGTTATAACATAACAGACAAGGACATTTCCAAACATGGAGGAAGAGATTATTTAAGAAATAATTTCCTTGATTTACTAAAAATAAAGCAAATGTGAATTAATTCTGAAAAACATAAAGATTCATTATGAATGAGACGATAACTCACAATAAAAAAATATGTTGTCTTGCTATGAAAGAAAAGAAGACTTTTCGGAAGACTCATTAAGAGAGACAATGCCTTATTACAAAACTCATGTTAAAGTATTATAAGAGATGTGTTAATTGTTATCGTCCAACAGCGATATTATGCTCAAGAATTTTTGATGAACAAAACAATTTACTGAAATTTGACAAAAATGCAAAGAAAATTTGAAAACAAGCATGTGTTTGTTTGGAATTAAGCACAAAATTATACAACGAACTATCTGTGTTTTGCCCACCACGGGTGTCGGAACCACATGCTAGTGGTGTGAGTCCACAGGCATACCATTGTACCGTTGGGGGTCGCAACAAGCAAGTAAACAAAATTATTAATTCAAAATAGGCTTCTTCTTAAATTTCTGGTCCTTTGCATTGATATGATTAACTATTGTAAGATGTAAAAGATTACGGACTCTTGTTGATTCTGTTGTTGTTATTGTTTTAAATTAAGCATAAAGCTACACAATGAGCTATCTGTGCTCTGCCCACCACTGGTATCGAAACTCGGTTTTTAGCGTTTTTAGTCGGCATACATATAGCTGAGCCACTGATAGGGGGTGTTGATTCTACAATCTTCATGAATACCTTGTATTCTGCGTTTAGTTGTGGGAATGCTTTGACGCTTTGAGTCAATCTGATGTTGAAATTACCCAAAGACATTATCCTTCCATCTGAATGGCCTTCTTACAGGTTCCATCCTCTTATAAGACTTTAAATACTAAATGTTCTCACGACCCCGTCCCCTTAGAAATGTTACGTTTCTGAGTGCAATTTCGACAAATCTCATTTTTATGCAAAGCATTAATTACCTATGTTTCTTTTTCCCCACAATTTCAGTTACGTAAACAGAAACAAGTGTTGTTTATTTCAAACTAATGTTTAAACATTTGTTTTTATATTTGTTAGTGAATTTAGCAAAAAATACTTGAATGATATTTGCGCTCGCTGTCCCTAATTTTGAACTCATAGATTAGAGGGAAGGCTGTTAGTCAGCCACGACTACTCTTTTACCAACCAAGAGTGGATTTGGCCATAACGTTATAATTTCCCCATGGCTGAAAGGCCAAGGTTGTTTGATGACGGGATTCAAATCTTTAGGCCGCAGATTGCGAGTCAAGTGCCCAAACCTTCACACTATTCCAGACTTTGTATAAAGGAAATAAATAATTTTCTCCACCCAGTCCATACCCATTAGTCCCTAATGGTGAAATGGAATTACGTCACGATAACAGCCATAAAGTTAGTAACTGTTTTGTTGCAAGTATAAAACAAAGACATCCATCAAGAGAGACTCTGTTTAATTTTATGTTAACACAAAAACTCTACCGAGCTTAAAAGCTCAGCAAAGCTGCGAATAAAAAGAATGTACAGATGCAACTTAGACATCTTCGAACTAACTTCTATCCTAATACGAGAAGTAACACAATACACTTGCGCAATTACTCCAGATCCATCTGTCGGTAAGTATACGGACTTACAATGCTAAAATCCGAGGTTCAATTCCTCTTAGTGGAAAGAGTGCACATAACTCATTATGTTCCTCTGCACGACAACAACTCCACTATCTTCGTGACTCACGGTAATAATAATACTTCTTCCTACTTAATTATTTTCATTTTGACTCCCACAAAGAGTCAATTGATAAATTCTACCCACGTAGATTTTGTATGTGAATACGGGTTTTGAAAGATTCAACCCATTACAAATAGTTATAAACACAATTTTAAACATAATCGTCACACTCACCACTGGAACCATTTGTCATGCTTGACAAATAGTATTTTGATCAATCAATACACCTCTTTACAAATATATCATATATATCCACAAAGCTATAAACCGTGACTATCTTTACTCATGTAACGTTGATCGTTTCAATATATTTGGTCAATTATCCAACATAATGCAGAGGAATATTAGTGTTTAGCAGTTAAAAACACTAAGAACATCACACCAGATGTGAAGTAACAACACGCCAGCTTACTCTATGTTTCAGTCAAAGTAGTTTACCACATCTACTTATTCTCTGTTTCAGTTACAGCTGTTTAAAAGGTCAGCTTGCTCTGTGTCACAGTTATAGATGTTTACTACGTCAGCTTACTCTAGGTCTTCGTCATAGCTGTCTACCACGTCAACATATTCTCTGTTTCAGTTACAGCTGTTTATCACATCAACTTATTCTCTGTTTCAGTTATAGCTGTTTCCCACGTCACCTTACTCTGTGTTTCAGTTTTTGCTGTTTACTGCGTCAGTTTGTTTCAGTCATAGCTCTCTACCACATCAACTTATTCTATGTTTCAGTTATAGCTGTTTAAACGTCTGCTAACTCTGTATTTCAGTCATACCTCTTTAGTATCAGCTTACTGAACGTTTCAGTTATAGCTGTTTCTTACGTCAACTTACTCTATATTTCAGTTATAGCTGTTTCTTACGTCAACTTACTCTATATTTCACTAACAGCTGTTTACCATGTCAGCTTACTCTATGTTTCAGTTACAGCTGTTAGCTTACTTTGTGTTTCAGTCATAAATGTACCACGCCAGCTTACTCTATGTTTTAGTTACGTCACGTTAGCTTACTCTATGTTTCAGTTATAGCTGTTTCTCACGTCAACTTACTCTGTTTCAGCTAACTTTGTGTTTCAGTCATAAATGTCTACCACGCCAGCTTACTCTATGTTTCAGTTACAGCTGTTTCAGTCATAGCTCTCTACCACATCAACTTACTCTATGTTTCAGTTATAGTTTCTAGCTTTCTCACGTCAACTTACTCTATGTTTCAGTTCAGCTGTTTCTCACGTCAACTTACTATGTTTCAGTTATAGCTGTTTCTCACGTCAACTTACTCTATGTTTCAGTTATAGCTGTTTCGTCACTCTATGTTTCAGTTATAGCTGTTTCTCACGTCGACTTACTCTATGTTTCAGTTATAGCTGTTTCTCACGTCAACTTACTCTATGTTTCAGTTATAGCTGTTTCTCACGTCAACTTACTCTATGTTTCAGTTATAGCTGTTTCTCACGTCAACTTACTCTATGTTTCAGTTCAAGGTGTACATAATGACAACAAAACATTCTAAGACACTTGAACTTCCTCCTGATGGCATCAAAACAAACATCCAGTGGCATGTTCTAAGTATTACTTGGTAACATTAATATGCATCCAATGGCATGTTCTGACCGTCTCCATACTGTAGTCACATTACTCACCTATCTGAAGACACTAACATGTACTTTCAACCAAAAGTAATATGGTCATAGCAAGAATTTTATGGTAAAATTATATTCCTTAAGTTATAGTCATGTCTTATGGCTAAAACTGTATATTTTTTTCTCAGATGTAGTTGTGTTATTTGAGCAAATACAATAACTTTGTCTTCCAGTGTCAAAGCTTTGAGGCTTCCCTAAGCCTATGAAAGGTGACGAAAGTTCTGTTTAGGTGCAACGTTTTAATCACATACCTCATAATTGATTTATTTTGGAATTCATCACAGAAGATGTAAACAACAAAAACTGATTTTAAATGTAATTTTCACCCTTATTTTAATCTTATTAAAGTTCTGATTTGAAGGAATGCGAAAAAAATGCACAAATACGATTTTTAAAGGTCGTTGTGGATTAAATATTTTAGTGCACACTAAATAACACGCAGTGCTCGTAACTACCTGGCAATGGAATATTTCTCTAGCTGCTTCAGAAAAAGAATTTCAAGATTAAACTGAGGCTAAATTACAAAGACACTAAATCTAAACGGAAAAACAAGCCAAGCTGAGAGTATAAAAATAACCAAGCCTAAGGCCCGGCATGGCCAAGCGCGTTAAGGCGTGTGCTTCGTAATCCGAGGGTTGCGGGTTCGCGCACGAGTCGCGCCAAACATGCTCGCCCTCCCAGCCGTGGGGGCGTTATAAGGTGACGGTCAATCCCACTTTTCGTTGGTAAAAGAGCAGCCCAAGAGTTGGCGGTGGGTGGTGATGACTAGCTGCCTTCCCTTTAGTCTTACACTGCTAAATTAGGGACGGCTAGCACAGATAGCCCTCGAGTAGCTTTGTGCGAAATTCCAAACAAACAAATAAACAAACAAAATAAACTAAGCCTAAAATACGAAAACCAGTCAAGCTAGAGGTACAAAAGCAAGAGAATCTCAATCACTAGGTGTAAAAAAATGAAAAATAACAAAGTAACATATATTCAAAAATGTAATTTATAGAAAACTTACAATCTTTATTATCTTTACTGCTAGATTATTCAACGTTATCTGAACTGCTACACCTTCATACACCGGATACAGCGACTTTATCTACCACTAAAGAAATTGATCTACTGCACGGGATGAGGTTAGTTATGTATTAGTTTTTATGCTCAGTTTTGGAAACAACGGATAACACACAATTTGGCAACTAATTAAAAATTCTATTTTTTGTTTCGTTTAAAAAGTATTTAAACATTTGACTGAATACAAAAGATCTGTTGATTTTTTTGATTTTTTGTGTCTGTTTGTTTTGTATAGATGTGGATGGTCTGACAAATGAAGTTGGAACCCCACGTCCCTCAGAGGACATCTTTTTTTTCTTTCCATCGCAGTGACCTCTGGTGGGTCTTCAATTGTTATCTCATTCTTTCTCTTCCGCTGACTCTTCAACCTCAGGGACTTCTGGTCTCTCATTTGGACTTTGTGATCTAACAATGTTGTTGTTGATATTGTTGAATTTATTCTTCTGTTAAATTATTGTAAAAACTAATAAAACATTCCTTAAGAAAATTCAGTGGCTTTTTCGCACCTTTTTCTCCAGTAAAAATTAATCATACACTGCTAGAATGTCATGTTTAATATGGTAAGCTTCATGGGATATCAAGCTATTGTTGAGACGATTAGCTTAATCTAAAGACACAGCGACCCGAAATATTTCAAAACACTGGTCCTAAATAAAATACAAATCTCCAAAAGAAGTTACTATTTTCAACACAGAATAAACCATATTTCGTCTGTTAGTAAAAATGGCGCTTTATTTTTGATATTTCTTATTCTACTTAGAATAACAGACCAGGATTCACTGACCGAATCGAATGCAGATATTTTTAACTAAGTGATTAGGTTAATGAGAAAATTTAGGTTTCAGTTTTCTTTAAGATACAGACTCGTTTCCTGAAGCCACCGCCAGAACAGCGATAAGTCTACGGCTTTATAACGCTAATATCAAGGGTTCTATTACTCTTTGTGAGCTCAGTAAATAACCCAATTTAACTGTGCTGTAAGAAAAATACACACACTTCCTGAATGAATTTGTAATTGTTTTCCAAATTACACTTAAAATGCAACCTCTTTACGATCGATAGAACTATATACAATTTACCAAAGACACACAGTTAAGCCTAGTATAATTGTAATGCATGTACGATATTTATAAGGGATTTTTTAACTCGTTTTGTAGCTCACTATATAATAACCTAAATTAATTTAGGTGTGAATAATACTGAGGAATTTTGAACAGATGAAAATGAGGTCCACAGTGACTACGTCACAGATAATGTTTTCAATTTTATTTTTGGTAAAATACACGAAATCAGAAAAAAAAATTGATATAATACAGTTAATTTCACCAACACAAATAAGCAATCATAAAAAAACATTTATTCTGTCACAGAAATAAAAAAATGGCATAAAGAAACATTTGTTATCGAAAATACAAAACAAAATTTGGATCGCCATCTGCCGATAAGTAATATACACTTCGGTAATTTCACAGGTAATTTCAAATGGGAACATTTAACACTTAAAAATAGCTCTCTTTACTTGGAGAAAATTTATAAATTTTCAAATAATTTGAATTTTAAAACTGATGTTTCTTGCTTCTAATTTTGAAATATTTATTTTACACAAATCATTCTCAGTTTAGAACAAAACGACGAATAAATACTTACCATAACCAATGGGCTACTCTTTTACTAAATAATAGTAGGATTTATCGTTACATTATAATGCCCCCACCTCTGAAAGAGCGAACATGTTTTGTGTGACAGAGATTAGAACCCGCGACCCTCAGATTATGAGTCGAATACCTAAACTACCGTATACATTTATACACGTGATATTATTATAAAAATATCAACAGCTCTAACTTTATTCACTGTCTGAAGTATTTTTCTTTGCGAAGTATTTAGATTTAAATTTATTTTGACAATTAGTCTTTCTGTGTCAGAATTGTTTGGTTATAATTACGTTTAACTTCTTTGGTTCATCAAAAACACTAAACATTTGTCATGCTCCACATTTTGTGGTGTAGTACAACAAGTATCATGTGTTTTCTACTGAGCAGATCTGAGCTTGTTTTTAATACCAATATGTTCTCAAGTATAAAGTCAAGTTTGTCCTTGTAAAATAAAAGAAAGAATTTATTAGAATTAGGGACTTTTCATAATTGTTTAGTTTCTTACATTTCCTAAAGTTGTAAGTTAATCTAAGCCTTCAGCCACAGTAGTATTTAACTTAACGTGATTTTCACTTAACTTTGGTCGAACCATTATTATTTTCTAGGGAAGTAACGTTCACCTTTAAAAGGGTTTTATTAAAGAATTTTGGAAGAGTTGACTTGTGCTTTAATTATAAATTACTTAACATTGCTTTGCTGAAGTTAATAGTGCTGCATTTGTGATTTATAATGGTTTTACTAATCTTCATTGAATAACATTTATGTTTTAACTTTTAAGAAGATGGGCATTTGTTTGTTTTCATTTTAGTGACAGTACAATTTACAGAGTAGAGGAAACACGTAACTAATGAGAATTCAATCAAAGTTTAACAATAATCGTGCATGTTCGACGCACCCAGTTGCCCTTGTTTTTTATGTTTTTATTTTGTGATTGTATTATTGTTTGTTTCTGTGAATATACATTTTTATCTTGGTAGTTCTTTAGACTTCATGTGGAGACCTAAGAGATGCTCAGTCACACTATGTAACCAAGTATATCACATATATCTAGTCAGTAGGCCTAACTGACTACTCAGTAGAATAAAACATTCTACGGAAAAAGCCTTAGGGGTCATAAGAGTGACTGTCAAATTTCATTATACGATTAGTCTATGATTCGGCGGAGGGTGAATACGGTATAATTGATGCCTTCTTTCTAATCTTCCTGGCCTGGAATCACCGGGTGATTAAGGCACTCAACTCGTAATCCGAGGGTCACAGGTTCGAATTCCCGTCACACCAAAACATGCTCGCCCTTTCAGCCGTGGACTCGTTATAATGTGACCGTCAATCTCTCAATGTTTTGTTAAAAGAGTAGTCCAAGAGTTCGCGATGGGTGGTAATATCAGACGAGCTGCTCTTCCTCTAGGATTTCCGATGACTCTAGATAAAGATTTCAAAGTTTTCATAAAGATCAAATATTTATAATGTTTTATATACTTAAAAATCATAAATGAATCTTAAAGGTTTTTGAATGTTCTAAATATTCATTCAAATTTTCTCTCAATAGCCACCCTTTCTGTGCAAACAGTGAAAGAATGTAAAGATGCAACTGTTCCTTTTCTCTTTTATACTACACATATGAGGTTGAACTAGGTAGTGGATGTTCCCTCCCCCTCAAACACAATTTGTGTTTTACTTCTGCTAGTACTTAAAAAACAAAAAACGCCCTAGCATTCTACATTAATGAACCACCACATTCGAGTCGAAGTACTTGGGTTGCCCCCCGCTGGTACAGCGGTATGTCTTCGGATTTACAACGCTAAAATCAGGGGTTCGATTCCCCTCAGTGGGTTGAGCAGATCGCCCTTTGTGGCTTTGCTATACGAAAACCACCACACCTGGTACTGGGTATTTGTTTAAGGGGCTAAATTTTTTTCATTTATGTACTTATCTTATAAAGAAAATGTACAACCAGATATTGTTCACAACAAAGCAATTGTCCCCACTGTGGTGTAATGAAACAATACATACAATCAGACACTATTGACAGCAAATGATTTACCTCCATTGCTTGCTTTAGTCTCCACTGGAGTTCTTCATTTTCCATCGATAATCGATATTTTGACTTAACTTCTTTCTGAAACTCTTCCTTCAGCTGTATACTTTCACTTCTTAACTGTCTGCAAGTTGAAATATGAAAATCAAACTTAGTCAGACCACAGTTTCTATCTAACGAGTTTCTTGAACAAAGCAAAACAGATCTAGTTTGTTCTTTGTACAAGTTAATCTTATTTTATTATTATTTTCATGACATATATTGTCAGAAATAATATCTGACAACTGATGGATTATAAACCAGGTACAAATTATTTTAGTATAGAACTATTTATGGTATGTCAGACAGCTGAAAATTCCCAGTTTTGAGCTAATGCTTAAACTAAGGAATTTTCAGTGATGGGACAAATATCATATCTTAATGTATAATGTATAGTTTCAGAGCAAAACCTGTTTTATATTGGTGGCTGTGTTAAAATCGTTTCATGTTTCTGCAGATATAGTTTTATTAAAAACAAATAACCTCCACATGCATGCATTACAAAATTTGATCCTTAAAGATGTGGTGTTTACATACTCTGTAACAACATAACAAGTCTAGATAGTTGTTTGATTCTAATAATGAGCTGTCATGTTTACATAGTTCATAGTAACATGTTTATAATCAAAGTCATTGGTGGAATAAGTGTTCTATTTCTATACACACTTTTACAAAACACGTTTTGAACTGTGTTATACTCGATTAAATTATGATTAGTTCTTTTATCAGATTAGACAGTATTTGACAAGATGAGATGAAATATAGTAATTTGAGTCTGTACTATTAACAACTAATAAGTCAAGTTTACGATCTTATGTTTACTCATGAACAACTTAAGTGATTAAGTCATAAATATAGTTAACAGTAATTTTACAGAAGTCACGAGAGTAATCATTGAAATGGCACTCTCTGTTGTAATCATTAATTTTACACTGTCTGTTGTAATCATTAAAATGTCACTATCTGCTGAGCTGTCGTAATAATTGATCTCAGAACCTGTCTACAGTAAAAGTTGCTGTTGTTTTATTTTAGAATTAATTTGTGATTTTATGTTTAATAAATATTTTACTTTTAAGATTTCTATATTTTACTTTCAGTATTGTCAAATTATAGAAGAACATGGTTAAACTATAGTCTAAGAGAGATACTGAAAAAAGTAAATTAAAATTATCGAATTATTTCATTGAAACTAAAAGTAATTCATAGATTACTTAAGACAATTAGCTAAATAGAAACACTCATTGTTCTAAAAAAACAAAAGTTAAACCCATAATAGACTAAATCAATGACACTCTCATGGGATATCTTAAGCCTCATTATGACATTATGTTGGATGAAATGAGGATAAAATAAATCATATCACAGACGTTAACACTGCTGTTTCCCCTCATTATGTTAAACAATTAGATACAAAAAGTAACTTAATCTAAACTGGATATATTCTTAATGGATTATAATTGAAACAAATACACATAGTTATGATTAATTCACTTGTGTCAAGGAAAATGTAGTTCACTACAGAGTTACAGTAAATGAATAACAACAGTTGGCACCAGCTTTTTTGTGTCAAGGAGAAAGCAATAAAACGTAATATCAAATTAAAATCTCAAAAGGTTCTTACAAATAATTGTTGTTTTAATTTAATTTTTAACAATAACTGTACAAGCAATAACAATATCAATGCAAATAAACTTGGAATTAAATCAGGAGAATGAGAAGACACTCCTTAATTATGATTGTGGTGTTTGCTGTTTGGTCATACGTTTACAGTTAACCTGTAAACTGGTAATCGTATTTGATCACAACTTCAAATGATTTAGTTTACTTTGGACTTAGCAGTAGTCTAGTTGCTGGAACTCCTTTTACCTCTCAGTTCGAACTTTCTCGTCCAACATCGCTTGTAAATCTTCGTTTCTGGCCTTTAACTTCTGAATTTCTTTTCTTGCTGATGATAACTCATTCAACTAGTGATTTAATAAAAAACAAACTTTAATTTGAAATATATACAAATAAATTTGTTTACATATTCTATAATAATGTAACAATTCTAAAAGATGGCTCTTTGATCCTAACAATGTGATAGTGTGTTTAACAACATATATATAGTCTCGAATAATGTAACAAGTCTATACGGCTCACTGATGCTAACAATATGTTGTTTTTATTTGACTATACTTAAATAGGTAATAAATCTACATAGCCATTTGATTGTAATGAATAACTATCTTGCTTAGCTATGTTTATAATATTATTATAATAAGTCTAGATCACTATTTGATCCTGACCATGTTAAACTGTGTTACTTAACACAATACAATAATGTAGTATAGCTGTCTATATTTCTTTTTTTTTTGAGATACTTAAACCCTAAATAAATATTGCAACAAAAAACAATAAAAAAGTAAAAATAACCTCTTCCTGCATTTCCAGGTTTTCTTTACGAAGGCGATGTACGTCTCCAACCTTGAATTCAAGCACAGTTTTAAAACTTTCGACTTCTTGTTCAAGATACCAATTCTGATCAAGAATCCTCTGCAAAGAAAATGTATTCCTTTTATTTCAACACGTATAACTAATGGCATGTTTGATGATGTAGTTTTACTCACACAGATGTGTTTTTATTTTGGACGAGCAATTAGCCCTTTTGTAGCTTTGTGCAAATATTCATAAAAAACAGACAAACAAACAAACATTGTAGCTTCTTCTCTCATATCTTTATATGTAAGTAATAATATAATCATCCATGATTTAGTGTGATTTATTTTTTGTTTTAAACATAATAAAACTCACTAATGATATTAACATATCACACCAGATTAAACATTAAATACAATATTAAAAATTTAAGTGTATTCTATAGATAAATCCACTGACTTTATTTGAGTGTTTTTTGTTTGTGTTTTTTAGTAGAGGTATAAAATCATTAATATACACAGGTATTAAAATTATTCCATTATTTAGTGTGGACAAAAATGAATATTTTAGCAAACATTAGCTTGTCACATCAGAAAATTTCTAGAATTGTATCTCTTTCATAAAATTACTCCACTAGAGGGCATTAAAATAATGAAGTAAAAAATAATATCATTACTGGGTAGCTGCTTGACCAAGTTAAGCGACAATGAGTCTCATCTATCAGGCTTCGTTGTTAAAACTCAATACCGATGAAGTTTACCTATTTCTAAAGTCCTGGATTTGGTTATAAACAATTTCAGTTTATAATGACAAATGCAACATATTGGAGAATGAAATAGTAATCATTCTTAAAAAACAAAACAAAACACACTTACCAGTAATATACAAGTTGATTTTCGAAAATTATATATTTTATTTATGCCATGTTGCTTATAAGACTTTCTTAAGAAAACAAGTTTAAAATAGAAAAGTTAATAATATGGAATATCTTTTATTTAAAGAAAACAGAAAATTAAGCCATAGAAATATTTTTGACAAACTTACTTCAAAGTAGGAAAATTGAAATAATTTTAGTATTGTTTCCACAAAATTGGTAATCAGTTGAAAAAAAAAACATCCAGACAAAATTTTGTAAATGAATTTTCTAATTTTATGAAATAAAGTTGTATATTATCATTATTATTATTGGTTTAATACTGTAGTTGTTTAAATATGTTCTTCTAAGTGCCTATCTCATGTATCAACCTATATTTGCTATTCTACACAATGAGCTAGTTGCGATCTGCCCACCACAGGTGATGAATTTTTAGTGTTATAAGCCTGCAAAATTATCACTGAACCACTGAAGGCCCTATTCTAGTAGTCAGATACCAGTCAGAGATCATACCTGTAGTTTGGTGTCGGTGTCTGTCCGCAGATTGCTTTTCATCTGCTTCTGTAGGTCTTGTAGCTGCTGCTTTAAGATGTCTAGAGCTTTCTCGTGGCTCTCTGAAGCCTGTTGCATCTGTTTTGCAAAGCCGTTCTTTAATTCTGTTGAAAAGAAAAACAAAGATATTGCAGAACCACTCAACAAATACAGCCATGACAAAAGCCATCTCAATATCAATTTTTGTCTTTTTTGCATTTGCCTTTAAACCTCGAACCTAAGCATTAACATCATTTGATGATAGTTAATTTTTAATAAATGTTTCAAAAATCTAACCAAGCTGTAACAGACAAACAAAAACCTTTTCCTCTCCAGTGATATAATAAAGATTCTAACCTATACAAATGTAAAACTCAGTACTACTAAGACTTTCATACAAAAGTATGTATTTCAGCTGACACACCTAACAGAAATTAATCATTGTTCAGGCCTAACTTCAGGTATCCTGTGGATCTGGAAAGAATGAGTTACGATGTTACTGGTGCTACCTTAACGAACAGTTACTGACAATAAATATGACTAATGTAAACTGAAGGAATGGTTACTGACAACAAGTATGACTGATGTCAACTGAAAGAATGATTGCTTACAACAACTATGACCAATGTTAACTGAAAGAATGGTTACTGACAACAGATATGAATAATTTCAATTGAAGAAATTGTTACTGACAACAAATATGACTGATTTCAACTGAAAGAATGGCCACTCACAGCACATATGACTGATGTTAACTGAAGGTATAGTTACTGACAACAAATATGATTGATATCAGCTGAAAGAATGGTTAGTAACAACTGGTAGCTCACCCTTCTAAAATACTTCTCATAATTTTGAAATTTAAAATAGACTTTCAACATTTTTACCAACAGTCGAAAGTGTCATTAACAATACAAATAATTAATCCTAATATCCAACTTGTCATTATAAGTCATAACTAAAAATGTCAGTGAGTTGCGACTGAAAGATTAGGAAGAGAAAGCAAGAAGAAAGTGAAAACCCTAAGACGTCCGCTGAGAAAAACTTGTAATTATATCTGTGTTAATGAGGTACAATTAATGTACAAATGAAGACAAAAAATACAAAACTTTCAAACAGATGCCAAAATAAATAACAATAAGTTATGTAAATAATATAAATAATAATAAATAATGGCAAATAACGTAAATAATGATCCTTTGAAAAACCATTAGAAAATTTTCCACACACCATAAAAATTAACCAAGAAAAACAAGAAATAAAAACTGAAACTGGAGTAATATCAGAAAACAATATTTAATAATTGGTTTGTTTAGAATTATGTGCAAAGATACATGAGGGCGCTCTGTGCTAATTATCCCTTATGTCGCAGCGTAAAGAAAAGGTAGCTATTCATCACCACCCACTGCCAATTCTTTTTATCAACGAGAAGTGAGATTGACTGTGATATTATAATGTCCCCATGGATGAAGGGCAAGCATGTTTGGTGTGAGGGGGATTTGAACCTATGAATTTCACATAACGAGTTAAGTGCCTTAGCCATGCCAGGCCTAATAATTCATCAAACAAAATATGAGAAATATTGGAAACCAATGAATGAATAAAGATTCCACATATAAACATCAAAAACCAATGAATGAAAATAAAGTCAACATAAACACATCAGAAACCTGTGAATGTCAGCAACAGATGAATAAAAGAAACCCCTAAATGGAGACGAAAATAAGAATGAAATAATAGGATCCCATGAATAATAATAAGTACTTATTTATCACAGACATTAAATAAAATTTACTATTCTTGTGAAGTAATTTTAAAATAAAAATAACAGTCAACAACAACAATTAGGCGTTACTGAATAAGAAAGCAAATCTGCCCCCCAAAATAACCATTTCGGTTCATTTAATAACCACTAGGTGATATTCAGTGAACTTATTACTCTTTATTATGCTGCCGAACTCGCTAATTAATGTTTTATTTCCAAATACTTTTAGAAATCTGAAATGTGTTTCGTTATTTGGATACATGAAATATTCTTTATGTCTTTTAACTTTTGATCTGAAAAGTCTCCATCATGAACATAAATATGTACCAATAAATTAACACAATGACGCATAAAAGTTTCCTACCTGTACTGATATTTCTATTTTTAAAGCGGTGCTTTAGATATGTTAACCTAATATATTCTTCCTTTTCTATTTATAAAGAGAGTAGAATTTCAAAGGAAAAACAACATTATGAGATGTAGATCTATAGTATTTCATCCTTTAATTCACAATAACAATGCTTTATGAGTTTAATTGCACATAAGTTTTTTATGTTTGAATATCAACAAAGGTTACCTTCAATTTCACGATTGTGTAGTTCTTTCAAAGATGCAACTTTTGAATGTTTTCGTTCTGGACATCTTTAGCGGACTGTGCATGGATATTTTTCAAGTCTTCAATCTTCAGGAAAATATGAAATGCAATTCATTTAAACTGCTATCAAGTGTTTTTAAGCATAAATAATATATTTTGTTGTTTGTTATTTTAAAACAAGAGATGACGCCACTAAAGTGTTATGGTAACCACCTTTTCTTTTCTAATTTCGCACAAAGCTACACGAGAGTTATCTGCGCTGCTTGTCTCTACTTTAGCACTGTAAGACTGGAGGGAAGACAGCTAGTCTTCACCATCCACCGCCAACTCTTTGGCTACTCTTTTACCAACGAATAATGGGAATGGCATTCACATTATAACGCTCCCACGGCTGACAGGGCAAGCGTGTTTGGTGTGACGAGAATTCGAATTCACGACCCTCGGATTACTAGTCGAGAGCCTTAACCACCTGGCCACGCCAGACCTAACCAATTTTTGAGACTAAGTTTACAACTTTAGACCGCGGTTCCTTCATTAAGTCAACTTGCTTGGAACTAAAACGATAAAACTAAATAAACTCTCAAATATAAATTAAAATCGAGTCATAATTCATAAGTTCTCTTCTTATTTTGTATCATTATTAGAATATGGTCTAAGAAACAGCTCTTATACCAGGCTAATACTTTAACTGAGACAAAGTTCCTTCTATATAAATCTAAGTGTTTGAAAGTAAAGACGAAATTGCGGTATCCAAAGAAAAAACTTTTTTTTTGTTCAAACTATTAAATCATATTACGAAAAAAAACAAACCAAATTTCACAAATATGAATTCAATGCAATTAATTAATAATGATTTGGTTTGTTTTGAATTTTGCGCAAAGCTACACGAGAGCTATCTGTGCTAATCATCCCTAATTTAGCAGTGTAAGACAAGAGGGAAGGCAGCAAGTCACCACCGTCCACCGCCAACTCTTGAGCTACTCTTTTACCAACGAATAGTGACATTAACCGAAACATAATAACGCCCACATGGTTGAAAGAGCGAGCATGTTTTGTGTGACGGGAATTAAAAACGAAGCACATACAGAAGTTACATCTATCAAACCTACTTCATTAACTTAAGCCTAAATAATCAAGCTCACTTCATTCAATTAAGCCTAAATACTTAAACTTGTGTTCTACAAATGTTTTTAGATTAACATCTGTTGTACTCGACCAGTGAAGTATCAGATGAAAATTTAAGAAAACGAATAAGTTTAAGAATTTCATTATGATTGGTAACGAGAAATCAGTAACTCTGAAAGTGTTATTAAACTCACCTCTTTGTCATACTCAGCTCGTAATTTTCTAAATTCTTCCTGGTGGTTAAAGGCCACTAAAATAAATAATAGTTGTTGCTGTTTACACACATTTTACTTCAACCGAAATAAAGTGCCTTAAAGAACCTGTAATTCCATTTACTGTAAGATATTAAGCTTACAAGATTTATAGTAACGAAAACAGAAGAAGCAAATAGATCTATACTAACCACAACTAATTCTTGGATAACTCTTTCACCAACAGATAGTGCAATTGATTGTCTCTTTATATCGAACACACAGTGGAAAGCACAAGCATGTTCGATGATTGAGATTTAAACCATGGCTCACAAATTGTGAGTCAGTGGGCAGAATAGAGACAATCCATTGTATGATCTTTTGTTTCATTTTGTTAGCTCTAACTCTCCTAAAATATGCTATAAACTCAAAATTAACGGTTAGGTCTGTTATCCATCTAAATGTTCGTAACAGACATTAGGTTTATCTCATACTGAGAATGACTTTAATGTGACAATTTGGAAGAAAACTTACACGTTTCGGTCTCTTCTTTGTGCGTTGCTGTCAGCTTCGAATTCAGTTCTTGTATTTCCTCCGTACGGTTTCGCCTCAGTTGTTCTAATTGCGTTCCGTAATCTCCTAGATAAAAGAACAGTGTCTTTAATAGCTCTATATTTTCAAATTCTTATCGTTTTGCGATTTTTATAATCTGGTCCAGCATTTCGCACAGTGTAGGGGCGGTTAGGGTAGTGTCAATAGCGTAAGAATGCAAAATGAAGATTTTTTATTATTTATTAATTTATAGAAATAATAAGAAAGAACTACAACAGACAAATTTAATGTACGTGCCTCGTCTCTTAATTCAATCACAAGGGGGTAAGGAAGCACAAGAAACTATATTTATTAAAGCAGATTTGTTTGATTTTGAATTTCGCGCAACGCTACACGAGGGCTTTCTGCGCTAGCCATCCCTAATTTAGCAGTGTAAGACGAGAGAGAAGGCAACTAGTCATCATTACCCACAGCTAAGTCTTGGGCTACTCTTTTACCAACGAATAATGGGATTGACCGTCACATTATAACGCCCCTATGGCTGAAAGGACAAGCATATTTGATATGACGGGGATTTGAACCCGCGACCCTCATATTACGAGTCGAGCGCCCTAACCACCTGTTCATATTACTAGATATACACACACGTCAAACTCTTATCCTATACATTCCGGAAACTAAATTCAGAATCTGTACACTGTGGCGACTAAAATCAAGGTCTCTGTACTTCGGAATGTAAAATCAGAGTACATTAACTCAGACAATTAAAAGATCTGAATTTTTTAATATCCGGAAAGGTAGAGTATAATCGTATTTGGAACACGTGAATAACATAAATCATGATATAATGGGCGTGAGGTAAGGCATGTCATTGGCGTCTGCAATGGAGGGGTCAAGAAGGGCATTTCCTCCCTGGAACATTAGAAACACAATTCTTTCTTTCTTCATTCAGCATATTTACGTGAGTTTCTATTCAATTCACAATATCACTATACTGATATTTAGAGTGATAAATTTCTCCGGGCGTCTTTGAAGCGGGTGCTTCACTTTCTTAATAATAACTTCATGCAACGAAAATATTTAACCAACATACTTTGCTGAGCTCTCCATTCCAATAAAGTGCTTGAGTGGGACAACGCATCCAACTGGAAATAAACAACGATTAACAATTAACAAGCATGTAAATTATAAATAATTAAGAAATTATTACAAAAATAATTACACATGTTAAATAATGTCCCACGAATTCAAAAGTGTAGAATTCACGGTATCTAATCTTTTTCCTTTTTTATGGGGAAAAGTAATTTCTCGAATAGAACAGGTGAGAAATTTTATTATGCTTTAAGCTAAGTTTTCTAAAATAAAAAACGAATAAACACTTAAATAATGGAAATTATTATTGTTGAATTATATTGCTAGTTTTGTTGCAACTCTTATCTACATCAAATAAAAATGTTACTGCTGGCTACATTCAACGAAACGACGGTTAAGTAACCAGTGTAGAGTTAACAAATAACTTTGACAGTGCTGTTGTTCGTTAGGTGTCAAGATTTACACCACATTATATATACCATATATCATATTCACATGATGCGATATACTGTTTCAGGTGTGTATAAGTGCATAGTTTTGCTACTTAATTTAAAAGTATTCCCTTTAATATTCCTCTTCCAACAGGTGAAGGGTTTATCTACATGCTTTCTTACATACCTCAATCAGTTTATTTGTCGTTTAATTCACAAAATAATTTATGTAGATGTGTATTGGTATAATATTTGTAATATATTATCTTTCTATAAGCCTTATCGTGATACTTTTAAGTTATGAGCAAAAAACTACTCGGGACGCAAGGGATACGAACACTTTCTGTCGTAACTGGAGTTATGTTGAAAGAGAATAAAATTTATATAATACGTTCAAAAATCTTTACAGTAAAGGTAATCAGTTTCTAAATGCTGGTAACTTTACACGTGGTTTGGGGTTCACCACGTTAATATTTGGTAACACACACATGCGAGTGAGACGGCATTACGAGAAGTTACTGAAAATCTTTCCCACCACTGAGAGTCTATTTTAACACCGTATTCACTATATGGGAGGACAGTTGTATATTATCTTGTTGGAAATTGTATAGTCCCCCCATCCCCCCTGGAATAACAGTAGTTATAATCCTTGACTTATTAAATTTGATCACGTTGTTCAACAAGATACGGAAAATGGAAAGCCAACTTCAAAGAAAATTTTAAATTTTAGCCTCACCATAATGGCTCATAAAATGTCTTTAAGTTGGTTGTTGTTGTTTTGGAACAGCCCTTTTTTCTTTCTTATTTTTGTCTTTATTTCTAGGATCATTAAATAAAATATGTCAAATGATTGACTTAAGATTATCAGAATCTCAATAGCAATATTCTGCAAAGACAAAAATTCATATAATAGTTTTAATTCTCAGTGTAAAAAATTTGAAGCTCTTACTTATTTCACCAACCAGTTAAACATGCAAATCTCTTGTGCTGAGATACAAACGTTAACACTTTTACACTTAAAATGTATTTTTGATAGGTATCTATCTCCTATCACACAAAGCTATCTCAATTACTCTTTGCACTCTAAGCTTTGCTGAAAAATATTTTTGTAATTAGTGCATCAGTCTTTATACCCTATCAACTTTATGCTTTTTCTAAACGTGCATATCATGTGACTGTTCTCCACCAGTAGTGGCACATCTGTCTCCCTCTACTATTCCTTCTTACTCCTCACTTTCAAGAATTGACCTGTTCTAAGTGAAGAACACCAGCCATGAGGAGGGTGGATGTGAATTACCAATGGGAAATTATATTTTGATGTCAAAAAATAACTTCTGATGTGGTATTATCTTCACTCTATAAAGGTAAAAGGGTCAGTTAAGAAGCACAGCAGAATTACTAACTATCCAGAATGAACAGATGTACTCTGAGATGAATAAAGCCCATAAATGGGGTACTTCTGGAACAGGTATGTTCTTTACACAGGAAGGTGGGAATGAAAGTAGAATGTGTGAAAAATGGAACAATAGGTTCAAGCATTAGTCATGTATAAATAAATGTAAGTACAATGAACTATATACTTTCTCACCCTCAACAGTACAGATTCTATAACTCATTTGTAACCACAAGATTGTGGATAAGGCATGTAGACCAATATACACACACACACACACACCAACAATCAACTGTAAGTAGAATACCATCATTGTTTGTTCTCTTGTCTTCCTGAGAGACAATCAGTCACACTATGATGGTGTTACAGAACAGTTGCCATCTCTATTTTTCATTTTGGGGGATTTTAACAGACACTCCCCTGTGGAGTAGTACTAATATATACATGAGGGATTGTTTCATTGAAAATATGTTCTCGGATCACAACCTATCTCTCTTCAGTAGTGGTTCTTTTCCCTATTTCCATGCACCTAGTCAGTCTTTTACTGCTGTGGATCTACGTATCTATCTGTTCCCCTTCACTTTTCTTGGAGAGATGACAATGGTAAGTGGTACAGTGAAACTACCCATTGTTTTAAGAGAGAATGGCTGTGGTCAGTGCCCTCTTACTTAAGTGCCATGGTGGAAGTTGGACCAGATTGACTGACTTTTTTTACCACTCTTTTGGAACTTGGTCCTGCAGTCCTCAGTCTTCCATCTGTTAACAACTGCATGGAGGCAGTAAGTAATTGCATAATTCAAGCAGCTGCCAGTATGCCAACTGTATAACATTTCAAAAAAGTTATTTTCTCATTCTTTAGTAAGAAGAGGTATCATCCAATTTTCACAACATCAGTAATTGTAAAAAACATTACAATGTATCTAAGAATGGTTTTGTAATAGTATTGACATCATTGTTGTTTAATGAAAGGAGAGATCAAAAGAAATCTGTATGTATGTCATATCGAAAGAAATAATAGTGTCTGTAACTATTTGTTAACAACAGCTTAGCATTCTTATGTTAGTTCCTGTTAAACTATGTTGAAGCATACTAAATAACCCTATCCATCTGTTAACAGGATTAAAAATTATATATTTCTATATCAGTTCCTGTTGAACAAGTCAGAAATTGTGTTATCATCAAGATTAAAAGTGATGTAACATTAACAGTTGCCTGTTGAAATGTCTAGGAATATGTTAAACAGTTTCTTTCAAGGTTAAACATTGGTTCATGTTATACAATCTTGAGTTAAACAGCTGATACCAAAACTAAACGTTATTTTCAACAAAATTCATACATAGTAAACAGCTGGTTCAAAACCTAAACAAACATGAGACACACAGTTGCCACCACTTCTAAGCATTGCTTCCTGTTGAACACAAGTAACACATATTAAAAGCTGTTACCAAGATTTGTTAATTTCTTCTATACTCTTTGTGTTGAATTTCTTTAAACAGAGAGTGAGATTGTCATTGAATGGTTTGTAAAGATGATCTCATTTTGTTTTTTTCTCTTAAATATACAGATCTTTTTTAGGCATCATTACTGGCATTTCCAGATCTACATTTGGTGCTGACGTACATTACAAATGCACTGAGAGCTCTTTCTATTTACATTTTAATTATTTCTATCTTTCTTGGTACAAACACTACCTTTCAGGGTCAATTCCTACATTTGAGATGTCTATACTCTGACATTACAAACGACATTACTCGTTATTTCTAGACATCAGAATTATCCCAACAACACCAATAAAAAGGCTAAACTTGCCACATTCTTCATTGCAAGCTGTCTCTGGTCTAAAGACAAACCACATAGTGACAGAGATCCTTTAGTCTTTACATACCTTCCTTCAACTAGACAGAGTAGTAGAACTATCCAATGCAACATTACCTTACTGACAAGAGAAAACACATCTCTCGACATTTTTATCACTCCACTTTCAGTTTCTTTCAAATGTAAAAGGAATTTCAAAGACTGTCCAGTAAATTCCAAATTACAGACAGAATCAATCACCTTCACTTGTACAAACTGACAGAACTGGTCTGTGTTGGCGAGCTATTTGTCTTGCATGTGATTATATCACTAACTTATCGAATCTCTCCAGTTCTACCTTTCACGTAAAAGGCCAATTTAAATCCGACTGCATTACTTATTTATTTGCTTTACTGGACGTAAACATCTCTGAATTGTATGCAATGACACCCTTAAACCCTCAGATCCCAAACACCTCAACTTTCCAAATCACAATGGCATTGGTGACATGAGTGTACTGGGATTATGACATGATCCCCACAAAAAAGTATCATTGCAAAATCCAAGAACATAAACTTATATTTAACTAAATTTTTGCACCACATGGAATTAATAAATGTTTTTAAAGTGATTATTATCTTCCTTGTATTTCACTTTTCCACTCCTGTTACCATGACATCATATACATATATTCCCTGATCAATATTCTTTTCACTATAAAATTATTTTTTTACTGATGGAAAAATGTTATTTACAGAGTTGTGAGAGCATCATACAATTTTTTATATATTTTTTTTCGTTTGTGTGTGCTATAAATGAAACTAGTAATAAACTGTCAATGACATGTATAATAGTTTTTATTTTCTTTATACAAACAGACAAAGAAAGATCAAAGCTCTTGCACATCAATTAAAAGTACAAAAGATGTTTGTTCTGAGATTTTTTTTCAAATAATTTATGAACAAACTTATATAAATTAGTGACAGGATATGATGACTCTGGAATTAGTGTATCCAGTGTAGTTAAACTGAATGAACAATTATCAGTGTTAGATTTTACTTCTTACAGTAGAGTTACCCTGGATGAAATAATGTCTCCATTAATAAATAATATGAAATTGAAAAGTCCCCTTATTCATATAATGCTAATCATAGTACAATATATATGCACCACTTACATATTAGATTTGTTTCTTTTATATAACTTCTGTTTGTGTATGTATGTGGTTTATTAAGAAATTCCAACTTTTAGTAACATGTGCACTGTTGCAACAAGGAAAATATATAGAGGATAATGCAACTGAAAATAACGCACTTTGCAACTTAATTATTCAGATATGTTTATATGAAATTTAGTAGTCGAGTCACATTTATAAAAATAATTTATATGATCCCAGTGAATTAACACGCAAAGTCTATCCAATTTATAAGATTTAAATTGGAAAACGGTCAGCAAAGTATAGTGATGTGTTTTAAACTATTTTGATACACCAATTGCTTCCACAAATTCCAAATAAACTTTATCATAAACCTAATTTTGTTGGTGAACAATGAAATATTAGATACAACTGCATGTGTGTGAAAGTCAGCACCTGTGTGTGTAATCTTATAGAAGAAAGTACATTTGTTTTATTCATGACATTTACTTTTCTCATAACGTTTTCAAATGCATTTGGGAACACAAACTCATCCACATAAGAAAAAGCCTCGAATTAAGACAAATAATATTTACGTTTTAAAATTTCTCTGATCATCTTTTCAGGTGAAATTAAGAGCATGGTCATTTCTATACACAACCAGAAAAAATTGTTTCCATAAATCTAAAATGCAGAGATTATACAATTAATCTGAGAGTTACCAATGGGGGTCATCAAATCCATTAGTTGCAAAAAGTTGGGTACACTATAAACCAAACATCTGAGTAAACTGAGGGTTCAGTACATTATAAACAAAAATTTAGAGTATAAAGAGGGTTGAGTACACTTTACTAAGATAATTCTGAATAATTACTTTACACAACTGTCTTACAATAGAAACTTTTCCAATAGGAACTGTGTTTGACCATCAGACATTATTTGACTGTAACAATATTGTGATGTATCAACCTCTCGATATTAAGATCATTGTTTTATTCTAGTTAGAGATCATCCATTATTGTTAGAGTCTAACATATAAAATTAATAACTAGTACTCACATTCTGTACAGATCCCGGCCTAGCATAATTGTAAAATCCCTCTACGGGCCAAGTCTCATCCACCTTTGCTTTTGAAGCTCGGTGCTTGTTTCTGAATAAAGAAATCACATCAGACCAAAAATTTATTATCTAAGGTTTTTAACATCGTGTTTGTCTAAAAATTCTTCATATACTATTTAGTTACTACATTATTTAATATAGATTGAGAACTTTCTCGGTTTACTCAGGATAGGTTGGTGTGGGGGAGAAAATTTGACAATACACTTTCGTATACTCAGACAAATTGCATAGCTTAATATCAGTTCACTAAGGTCTTTTAAGATTGTTTCTAATATAAAGCTGCAATTCTCTCTCTTGAATTGTCTCCCAGTAGCACAGTGGCATGTCTTGGAATTCATAGCACGAGAAACCGGATTTTCGATTGCCGTAATGACCATGGTGAGCTTTATGCCTAATTCCAAAACAAACAGTCTTGAACTGAAAGTGTCCATTCTGTGTGCTGTATTTTTGTGTGTATTTAACATTGTTAAAATGTCTATTAGAATAAGAACAAGTATGTCATCATATACTGTATAAACATTTCAGAATTATTTAACTTACTGTTGATAACTTAGCAGAAATGAACATTTTTATAAACTACCTGAAGTAGCACAGCCTCACCATTCGAATATTAAAATTAGTCAAGGTATTATATCATTCAGGTTTCGTCATTCTTCGTATGTTAGTAACAGCTGATTTAGATATGTTATATATATATTGCTTATGCAGTATGCGATTGTTATTTAGGTTGAATGCAAACTTCAGAAGATACTTTCGAAGATTTTTTTGTAAATAGAAACTGTTTTCTTATATATTTAATCATCCTTCCTCACTTTTTTGTATTACAATGGATTGTCAGGTTCATGGGACTGAATACTCTGTAGTTGGTGATGAATTTGAACAATAAATGGACATAACAAAATTCAATCATTTTAAGAATAATATATTCCAAACAAGTCAAATGAATGTAAACCCACACATATGACAAAAACTTGGTTCAATGTTGTGTATCACAATTGTTTATAAAGCTTCAAATAATACTCATTTCCTCTGAAGCATTCGTGCACGCTCGTTTAATAACTTCAGAATCCAACTGACAAGGCCTAACATGCACAGGTGATTACGGTGCATGACTTGCAGTCTGACAGTTGCGAGTTCAAATCACCATCCTACCAAACATGCTTGTCCTTTCAGCTGTAGAGAGCATCATAAAGTCGTGGTCAATCCTACTAAACATTGGATAAAATAATAGACCGAGAACTTAGAAACTGAAATAAGACTTCTTTTGTTCACTTGGAATTCGTCAAACCACTGTAATGTCAAAAATATGTTGTTTCAAAAGTAATCATTTATAAAATTATGTTAACTAAACAACACAATAATCAGTGATGTCGAGAAACCCACTTGTTGAGAAATTTATATGCAAAAACGGCTCGTTTGGGTTGAGAAAATATTTTACATAGAAGAGCGAACAACGTTTCGACCTTCTTCGTTCATCGTCAGGTCGAAACGTTGTTCGCTCTTCTATGTAAAATATTTTCTCAACCCAAACGAGTCGTTTTTGCATATAAATTAAACAACACAATAGTTGTGCTTGTACTCAACAGTAAAGCCAATATACCATCAGGGGGGAAGTTGTCATTCAATAGTATTCTTCAACTCACCAAACACGTTAAGGGCTTGACTGTCACTCTTATAACAAGCCCATACCTTAAAGTGTAAAAATAATCTGTGGCTTCAATGTAGCATTGTTTCTAGAAGGTTCCTAGGTTAATTTATGAATAAAAGTATCTTTAACAGTTTTCAAAAACGTATCTCCCTAACGGATTAATTCTAGTCTCTCCCGATCTACATGCCTGAAATTAAATCACCCATAATTATGATTTCATTAACTCTTTCAGCAGGGGTTCGATCACGGAGATTGACCTTATAACCATTTCGTTCTGCTTATAGTGTTCATGCTATAATTTTTTATTTATTATGTATATGTTCACGAAAGTTTGCACATTAACAGTAAATATTACAAGACTTACGTACTCAAAAGTTTTACTATTCTTAAGTGTTTTCCTATAGCAAAGCCACATCGGGCTATCCGCTGAGCCTACCGAAAGGAATCGAATCCCTAGTTTTAGCGTTGTATACCGTAAACTTGCCGCTGTACCAATGGGAGACTTATAAAACTGACTTTCACAAAATGTTCGGTCTTGGCTGTGTTTTCGTAGATCAACATTTTTATTACTGTTTACAAATAAGTTCTTAAACTGTTGTTTTTTTAAACATAGAACAGTAAATAAAAAGGGTGTGAGGCTAGTTTAGAAAAGTCAGCATTAATTAAGACAAGAAAGAAGCCCAGAAAGAGGTAACCCGTATCGAAATGGAAAGTAAACATCTCGAGGCTGAACAGAACTATATGAAAGCCAGAAAATAAAATAGGGCAAAAGAAATAAATTTTAGACTCAACTTCAGTTGACAAAAGCAAAATGAGAACTCTGAATTTAGTCGGCATATTAAGATACCACAATTTCATGAAAATTAAGCTGATAAATATTTAGAACATTTGGAGAAAGTTGCTTAAATCATGGACTAGCCTAGCGATAAATGGCCATTATTGCTGCAGTGTTTTCACTGGTAAAACAGACAGCCAGATGTGGCTTTGCTATAAGAAAGCGCACACACACACAAGGAGCTTATGCTGCTCTCTTTCTGGAAGATTGCACAGATTATGATAATACTAAAGCAGTTATCCTCTAAGTATATGACCTAGTTCCAGAATCTTATCGCCAAAAGTTTCGAGGTTACTTCAATCTTGATGGTCAAACACATATGCAATTCGCCCATGAAAAGAGGTTTATTTTGATAAGAGTTGTAATTCTATGCATACTGACAAAGTTTTGGTAAATTAAGTCAATTATGTTTAATTTAGGAATTTAAATGCTGTACAAGTTTCTGCAAAAATATTTTATTTCTACAAAAATAAAGTTAAAACATTACATGAAAGCAGCTGCTGTTTCCAATGATTACACTTTAATTCAGAAAACCACTTTTCATAAAAAGAAATTTTTCCCAGCTAAGCAGAAACCTGTACCCCTAAAGTTGAGGATACTATTAAAAATGCAGTTCCTATAGTTCGAAATCTTCTGGCAGATTGTACAAAAACTTCATCAAAATCATCAAGGCCTGTCTTCCATTTCTATAAACACCTTATTATATTATGTCCTGTTGTTGGAGTTTGAAAAAGAAACAGAGGCAACACCCAGTGCATCTGTGTCCACATATGGATGTAGTTTTACCAGATCATTCGATGTTGTTGATTTGGCCACTTATAGAAGGGCTAACGTAGTTAAGGAGGAATTTAAACTTTTTGTGTCTATTGGTTCTGTAATTTCATAAACGACACTGCTAATCTCCTACCCGTACGTATTTTACATGATACTAGAGCGACTCGACTACCATTGTTAGAAGGTATATTGACTTTAGGTTCGAGTTCTGCCATTGCTGGTCTGTCATCACTCAGGGTATTGAAGGAAGCTTTGATAATGTTCCTCTTCATAACATTTATTTAACATCAGACCTAGTTTCAAGACCAGTTGCGGGTGGAATGAGACCTACTATGCCAATTAATAGTATGTCATTATTGTTGGCAAACGATTTGGCCAGGAAAAAATTTGTTAACAAACCCAAAATGGTAAGTGAGCCGATCACTGTTTTATATGAATATGATGTTGTTGTTGAGGATAATCCATAAGCTTCCTTCATGTGCTGTGAGTTGAGCTTAGGCAAAGAAATTAAGCCAAAAGAAATGTTTTGGACCCAAAGAGAATTCTGTGAATAACTGTTACTACTCTCATTGGTGAGTGACAATGATGAAAGTGAGATATCTGATTCAACTGGTGAAGTTTATTTGCGAGAAGTAAACTGATCACTGAGCAGGAAAACGATCTACAGATATCTTCATTATTTAAATACGCACTTCCAAAAGATGAACTGAAGAAAGTTCCAAGCGGTATTATTTTCAAAAATGGTGTGCTCATAAGAAAATTGAGATTACCAAATAAACTAGCCTCAGAGAACTGGGCTAGTTTATCAAATTGTTTTACAAAAGTGTATTGTTGTGATATATTGAAAGTAGCCCATAAACTCTCCATGAGAGGTCATTTAGGAGTCAGCAAGACGTGTCAAAATTGCAAGACATTTCTTTTTGCTGGAAATTATGCAAGAGATTTTTCGGTTTGGTAAAAACATTTCATACCTGTCAATTGGTCAGAAAACCTTACCAGAAAACCCCCATTGCTCTTTAAAACCTGCCCCAACTTTCGTAAAACACCTAGATAATGTGATTATTAGTTATGTTATGACAATAAGATAACATTTGTGTCTGAGCACATTCACGTGCTGTGTAAATTTAGTCTCATACGGTTGTTTGTATTAACTGTCGTGATATTTGAAACTGTATAATTTTTTGACAGTGCATTGTATTTAATGTGTATATATATACATATATCAGTAAAAATTGTCTCACGTCAATTTTCAAATATCTAAGGAATGAGGTACAACGGATTTGTCGTTGTACGTTTACTTTAATGCCTACGCTTGTTTCACCAGTTTTCTTTTTGCTTGTGACGTATAATTTAATAGTCTGTAACAAATTCTCACTAAAATTCATTGTCCTTTATTATGATAAATGGGAACCCAAATGGATTTAATCCCCTTGCTGTTGTCTTTGATATCCTCAACTTCTACAGGATCTACTTCATATTATGTCACTCCTCTGCCTCTTTTGTACTTTATTCCTGTTAAATAGCCTGTAATCCTATATTTAAAAGATTTTGCGTCATCAAAACCATTTATGTTTAACCATTTCTCAGTTATCTCATTATGTCAAATTTTCCTCTTTCAACCATGCACTGCTTTTGTAATCAATTTCATTTTTTATACGTCCACCATTATGGCTACTTTTACAGAGATGCCAACCATTACGATTTGAGAGTAATCATTACGAGTTTGGTGTATACATTACGACTATTCGCTCATACAGACAAACATTACGACTTGTTGCAACTCCCAAGTTATTATGTATTATAAGGCCTATACAATAAAGTGATAAATTGTTACCTCAGGGCTTGAAAGAGGTGAAAAGAAAATTTCTGGTGAGATACAAATAAATTTTGATAATAAATGAAAGACATAGTACGAATGGCTACTTGCAATAATCTTGTTTGTGCATGAAATAATAAAAAAATATTTGTTTCTCCGACGCATACCAATAGTTTAAGTGCGGTGCTTCTTCATACTGGATACGTAAAGGAATCCACAGTTACGTCATCAGTGCTTGTCAGCCAATCAGTGCTTGCACAGATGGGTATTTCTCGTTTACTGAGCGGCATAGAAAACCAATGCGACCATTCACAAAATGGGGAAAAAAAAGACGCCTCTTTCACCAGATTGTCTTGTTCCTGTCAAATCTAAAATGACTAAAACTGTGAATCAAAAATTTAGGAAAGGGTATAGTGCAAAATATCTGGTCATTGCATCAAAAGTCAGTGACAGTCATGCGTTTTGTACAGTTTGTCATTTTGATTTTTCTGTGGCACATGGCGGGATAAACGATTGTTCCAGACATACAAAATCGGCATCTCACGAACAAAAGGCTGAGGCAAAGACAAAAACGATACAGATAACGACAATTATGAGTAAGAATTCAGAATATGAAACCATAAGTGCAGAAGTGATGTTCACGTCATGTCTCATAATTTACCCCTAGCTGTAGTCGATCATGCAGGACATCTATTCAGAAAAATGTTCCCAGACTTCGATATAGCGAAAAAATATGGCTGTGTATGCAGTCAAAAGGACAATGTTGTTATAACTTTCAACCATCCAGAGACATTCTCATGAAAGCAAAGGCTAAAACAGCTGCAAAACTATTACAATAAGTGTCATAAACTTGATATAAACTAGTCCTTACACAAAGACATTTTCTATATATGCAAAACGGCTCGTCTGGGTTGAGAAAATATTTTACATTGAAGAGCGAACAACGTTTCGACCTTCTTCGGTCACCGTCAGGTTCACAATGAAAAATGTGATTAACAGGACGCTGACCACATGTTTGGAAGGGGTCGTGTAACTGATTGTCGGAATGTAGAGGGCAGTGTTAGATGTTTGAACATATAATTTTATTTTATTATATTTAATATAGATATAAAGGCGTTCCTTTATATTGGTTTATTTTGGGTTTAAGTTGTTGTATAAGTAAGGCTTCTTTAATTTTGCGTTTCTTTCTCTATTTAGTATTTGAGTGTTTTCTGTGGTTATGTTGTGTTTATTTGACTTGCAGTGTTCGAGAACGTGTGAAGGTGACTTTTTATGTTGTTTGAATCTGGTTTCCATTTTTCTACTTGTTTCTCCAACATAGAAGTCGTGGCAGTCATCACATTGTATTTCATAAATAATGTTGGTGTGGTGTTTGTCAGTGTAGTTTTCACATAGTATAGACCTCAGTTTTGTGCCTGGTTTTTGAATAAACTTGGTATTAACTGGAGTGTCATATTTTGTTATTAGTTTTTGCCATTTGGTACAAAACTTATACAACAACTTAAAACCAAAATAAACCAATATAAAGGAACGCCTTTATACCTATATTAAATATAATAAAATAAAATTATATATTCAAACATCTAACACCGCCCTCTACATTCCGACAATCAGTTACACAACCCCTTCAAAACATGTGGTCAGCTTCCGGTCTGTTACCTCTTTCTTTGTGAACCTGACGATGACCGAAGAAGATCGAAACGTTGTTCGCTCTTCTATGTAAAATATTTTCTCAACCCAGACGAGCCGTTTTTGCATATATATTTCTCTACAAGTGGGTTTTCTCGACATCACTGAAAGGCATTTTCTGCTTACTGTTTGCGCATGTTCAATGGTGTTTTACCAGTATGCTTGTTACTCTGAACTAAATAAAAGACAGAGTTTCAAAATATTTTTTTAAATTTATTTATTAAATACACAAAACACAGTCATAAACGAGCAATCTATAGCAGTAATAAATAATAATAGTTATAATAATAATATAATAATAAACAGCTTAGAAACATTGGTAAGGTCTAGTAGCCGCAAATGATAAAAGGGCTCTGTCTACAATCATTAGGCTGTCATTTGAAACAGTTGGCATCTCTGCTTCTATACCCATTTCTGATGCGAAACGTTTCTCTGGCTATATTTCTTTTTGCACTTAGTTTATCTTCGCACTGATCCCTATCTCGTATACATGCACCGCAAAATCTTTTTCTCTGCTAACCCCTTTATATCGCCTGTTCTGCCAGTTATATACTTCACCTGTTTCCATAGGTGGCAAAATCTGATTTTGTTCTCCCTATTTACCCACGTCTTGTCAAGAAACCATCTACAACTTTAGCCTCCTCAAGTTTATCATCCACTTCCTTTTCTGGATTTTTTGTTTTCCTTCCCTCCAAATGACGACCTGACATGATCAGGTAGTTTAGGCACTTCACTCGTTATCTGAGGGTCACGAGTTCGAATCCCGGTCACACCGAATATGTTCGCCCTTTCACTCGTCGGTGTGTTATAATGTGACGATTAATCTTACTATTGGTTGGAAAAGAGTAGCCCAAGAGTTGACGTTCGATGGTAATGACTAGCTGCTGTCCCTCTAGTCTTACACTGCAAAATTGGAGACGGCTAGCGCACATAACCGTCATGTAACTTTCAGCGAAATTCAAAACAAACTAAACTCTCCAAATACAAGTGATCGTGGTCTGCTGAAGCTCAAATTTGTTGCTCAATAGAAGAGACTCATTGCAATTAAATTTATTACTTTTAGTTCTGATAATGAATTATTAAAACACAATATTTTGAATAAACTAGTTTAAAGATTACGATAACTTAACACGTTTAATGATTTACCAGCGAGTTGGAATATACCTAAGCCTAAAGCACGGTTGCTACTGCAGCCTGTGGTTTTCAATTCTTCTGCATAAACACATAATCTGGGACTTTGAGAAAAATATTATTATTTTTTTATCTACTGGAGGTATTTCGCTGTTATACATGATAACTTGTATAACTATATCTCCTTATAGAGCATTTGTCTCTGGCAAAAAAGGTTCAGAGCAGGTGTACGATATATCAACCCTAATTTTTTGACTGTTGAGAAAGTTGGAAAGTCATTACTGAGATTAAAGTTATTATATTAAATTAGAGCCTATTCTAAACGTTAATTGGAAAAAATATTTTAAAACAATGAGATGCGGTACTTAAAAGAACAACCTACTTCACTCTCTTTCCAAATCTGAAGAAATTGATAAATTTTCTACGGAAGTTCTGTGCCATGATTCTTTTTTCTAAATTTATTCAAATGAAACTTGTTCCTTTAGGTCACGTGAGTTCTACTTTTGACGTAATTACGTATAAGCGGTGTATCTATTGGATACTGTTACAAACCAACGTTGTTTTAAATTAGGTAATGATTGTTTATACTGCGTTCTAAATCAATTTTGAAATACAAAAAAAAAGAATAGATATAATGATAATAAAATCTAGGAACCTTTATTTCCACCCAATTTTTCAAGCAAAAACCCTTTCTTTCAAGTTATTTCTGTTAAATATACACGATTCGAATATCACAAAAATATAACAAGTTGAAATTTTTTTTATTTTTAATTTCGCGCAAAGCTACTCGATGGCTATCTGCGCTAGCCGTTCCTATTTTTCAAGTCTCCAACCTTCAGGAAAGTTTGAAATGTAATTCCTTTAAACTTCTATCGGGTGTTTTTTAGCCATAAATAATATATTTTGTTGTTTGTATTTTAAAACGTTTGCAAAAGTATGATATTAAACTGAAAACAGTTGTAACTAAGTTATTGTTTCTTTAACAAAATTCTCATTTTTCTCATAAAAAATACATATTTTCATGTAATGTGGCATAAGAAATTTAGAAAATGAAAATGTTATTTTTCTTTATTCATGGAATAGTTTTTCTGAACTGTTCTGTCAGTCTTCTAAGGACCATTTTCTAATTCCTTATGTTGAACACTTGGCCTCCAGTCTGATTTCATTCGGAAAAATATATTTAGGTTTATATTGTATTTATTAACATGTCAGCCATCTTTGAAATAAGTTTATTATGCAGTTTAAAATGTAGAAACTTGAACGTTTTGAAACTGATTGAAAGCTGAGAATAATGGTACTATTTTCTTTCATAACCATTGATATCTTGTGAGGTTTAGTCTCTCATATGTCTATCACTGTATATATGGTGTAATAACTGTGGATTTCATATCTGGCTCAATTTATAGATTATTCTTACTGAAGATTAATGTGAGTGTTTACTTCTATATTTAGATCGAGATCTAGTCTTTCAAGCTTTGTTTTCAGTGGAAGTGGAGAGATAGTTGGCATTAGGATGGTTTGTTTCTTTTGGAATTTCGCACAAAGCAACTCGAGGGCTATCTGTGCTAGCCGTCCCTAATTTAGCAATGTAAGACTAGAGGGAAGGCAGCTAGTCTTCACCACCCACCGCCAACTCTTGGGCTACTCTTTTACCAACGAATAGTGGGACTGACCGTAACATTATAACGCCCCCACGGCTGAGAGGGCAAGCATGTTTTGGCGCGACTCGGGCGCGAACCCGCGACCCTCAGATTACGAAGCGCACGCCTTAACGCGCTAGCCCATGCCAGGCCACATTAGGATGGTAGCTATAGAGTTGCACATATGTACAGCTGGCCATTAGAAAAGTTTTAGTCAATTTCTTTGGAGTGTCAGCTGTATAAAATGTTATTTTACCTAACTATGTTTCAGTAGGTTTGTTTGTTTTTGAAAAAAAGGAAATGAAATTGAGCGATATTACTGATTTAAATTACATGTTTTTGTATAAAATCAGTCAGAAAACATCTTTACTGATGAAAACACTCAGCACATAAAGTAAAATTTTCAAATTTTATCATTTTTGGAGGTATTAATACAAGAACAATGTGATCTGTTATGTACGTTTTCTGTATAAAATTGTTATTGGAGCTTCGATTGTTGCTAGATGTCATGCTAAACTATTATTTTTGCATTTATGATGCAATAAATGTCACTTGTAGTCTCAAATGCAGTATTTCTACATTGATTAACTGAAGAAAAATTAATAAAAACGAATTTCAAGAACGATTTAGTTGATACTTTGCACAGTTGGATGTGATTTTTTGGTAAGCAAATTCACCCTTTTATGTCAAACAAGAGAAACCAAAACCATAAATCGGTCAGTCACTACGTGGCGCTTAAGTCAAGGAAGAGAAATTTTAAAACAAGCATGACGGTAGTGGGAGAGGGAAGTGTAATATCCATTTGTTAATTGGGTTGTATGTGAATACCAGTTAGAACGATCGAATTGAATAAAGATCACTTTAAGGAATATAAGTTCCTGAATATCGATAAACTTTTTAGTTGATTAACTCTGTGTTGGTGTACATATCTCATTACTGTGATAAACTAAGCCAGACGTCGTTAACGTAGCCTGGAAGTGAATTGTAATCGACAGGATCTCCTAAATGTTATGTGATAGTCAACAGTACGTGTCTTACAATTACAACACGTTTGTTATTCTGGTCGTCAGTCCATAAAACGTGAACATCAACTTATCCGTTCTGACGAGAAATGATCTGTCTGGCTGAACTGAACTATGTTCTTTGTTATGTAGGTTTACCGTGTTCTGTGAGAAATAGTCAACACGCAGGAGGTTTCAAGCTCGTATGACAGGAGTCGACCATCGTACAAGTACGTATCTGATTAAGAGTGATCACTCTAGAGAGATATAAGTTTACTATGTATCTATTATTCACATGCTTCAGTTAAGGTAATATTAAAAGATATTAGTGTTTTTCATAATCTGTTTTATGTATAAAATTTACATATGGGACATTAAAATGACAAAAAATGTAAAGTTCTCGACCTTTCTGGGAAAAACACATCACGTGATGTTTCAGAGGCATGTTCATTAATTTTGATGGTAAAGCATCTATTAACTAAGACAGTGCCCCTAGCTTGAACAGCAGTAAGACTTCGTCTTTACAACACTAAAATGAGGGGTTTGTTTCCTCAATAGGTACAGCAGATAGCCCAGTGTGGCTTTGCTTTAAGAAAACATATACACTTCACACACCAAAGCAGTAGCAGAAGAAATAGAAAGAATCATTTGTTCTGTGTCTCCATTACATTATTTGCTGTCATGTGTACCAATAAAAGTTTTCTTGTTCTGCCATAAGAATTTGCATACAAAGGCTACAAGAAGCTGAAGTGACTTACAGCTGCAACCACTGGGCCAGTGTATTGCTTACTTATTTGTATTCTCTATATTGTGAATGAAGTAGTTAGGGTATATAAGATTTACAGGGGAACAATTAATATGGTTTTGATAAACATTTCCAAAAGTGTAGGTGGAGGGAACAATAGCAGTTAGGGTGCAGTTGATTGTGTAATAATGCAAAATTAAGCATTTTAATGTATTTTTTTATTAATGAGGTTATAAGTAATTGCAACAACACATATAACATTTTAATCTGTGTGTATTGTATCTCTTCATTTGATAAAGGGTGTGTGTGGAAGAAACCACATTTATCAAAGGGGAGATGTGGACAACAAGACTTCAGGAAGTGCTGGTCTAGATTTTTATTTCTTTGTTATGTCTACACATCTAAAGGTTAAATGAGAATCTCTTTCACAGAAGTGAAAGGAAAGTGAAATCACAATATAACTAGTTGTAATTTGCAAGAAAAAAGTAGTTTGAAGTTCCTGGATTGGGTCTTCAGTAACATAATTATGAAGTGTCTGTTTCTTTTGCCAAGAAAGTGATCAGTTTAAACACATTGCTGGAAGAAATTTGTTTCTATCTATATTTCAGCTGAGATAACTTTTTTTCTTACAAACAAACTGAATTAACATCCTTGTGTCTACAAACTGATAATTTTGCTTTTTAGTAACAAGTGAAATTTCAATAATAATATTTTTGTCTGTTCATTTGCAGGTTTTTTCTTTTAATAGTTGGTTAATCTTCCATTAAAAATTAATCATGGAAAACAGTAAAGGCCTTTACACTGAATGATTTTAGTGTTGCAGTCTTCTCACACAATAAAACTTGTGTTTGAAGATTTATACATAAATTAGGTGGCCTATATATCAATCAGTCTGTAAAACTTACTAAATTCTGTAGCAATACTGAAAATGAAAGTTAAACATAAAAAAACTATTGATCTGTGTTTTAGAACTTGCTTTACACTTGACAAATTTATTTTTAGTTTCTTGCATTCATCAGTGGTATGATTCCAGATTATAATATTACTCTTTATCATGCTAATACTAACATTAACTTTCCATGTGAAACAAGACATTTTATTTTGATTCAACTTTATTTTTTTTCTTTTAAATATTTGCTGGAACATATCTTTATAAATAAAAGTTATGGGCAGTGGACCAGTCATTTTTGTAACTATCTATGGTAAACTTAATGATTAATGTTATGAAGTATTTTCTTTAGTTAAAACTTGGATATTCTTCACAAGTTTTAAATGTTTTGTGTAACTTTATTGATGTGATAAAGAGATCATCATATCAAAGTTGTGAAATATAAAATTATAGCAGTCTGATGAGCAATGTTATGGTAATTACTCAACCATGCAGTAATAGTAAATCTTTAGTCATAGTTTACTGTAGTGTCTCGCATTTAGATAGAGGCTATTTGGATGAAAATTATTGTGTAAGCTTATTTTATTAAATAACTTTGCAATCATTTTGGAAAGAGTCCTTTATATTTTTGCTTATATTTCTTTAGTTTATTAAAACTGTTGAACTTAGCAAACAATTTTGAAAAATATTATACATCAAGCTTATGTTTTGGGAAAGATATAGTTTTTATCCTACTCAGTGTCCTCAAATACCAAAAAAAAAAGTGTGTGCATAATAAAAGGAGTTAAGTTGATTTTGTGTAAACATGTGTCTTTGTCCTTATTCAAGTAAGCAAATATGTCATTAAGTTCACCAAATTAAAAAAATATACTATTGATTTTATTATTTTATGTTTCCAGTATTAAATAAGGTATTTAATTAAATACTTTTTATTGTAATAGCTCATTTAAAGTTGACTAAAGTTATCAAATTTAACAGAGTTAAACATGGTCCTTGAATATACTGAAGCCAAGAGAATGATGCATGTCACGTGTAATTTATAATGTATCATGTAGACATTATGAAATATATACTAATGCATAAAATTCTGTTTAGTTAAATAAACACTGAAAATAAGGTAACAAAGATTATCTTCTTGTTGCTTACTGTCACTCGGTTTTCAGCTCAGAGGAATTTCTTCCACTTGTTAGTTCTGTTCAGATGACAAACAGTATATCAATATTCATAAGGTAACTGTGCTTATTTGAAGATCAATGGAAGATTCATTTTAAATTTTGAATTAACCCTACAAATGAATTACACTATTTTCTTTGTAGAATGACTAAACATTATAATATAAAAACACAGAGGTTTTGTTTGAATATCTTAAAATATCATAATATTATTTTATACATATGTTTATACTTTTTATTAAATTAACCCTACAGCCCTTTTTGGCTGACATTACATCAGATGCTGTGATGCAGTACACGTGCACGTGTTACTTTATCCAAGAACCTAAAACTCATCTTTACAAAGTGACCTGTATTTGTGTGAACTAGTATTTTGTAAAATCGTCACAACTAAGTTATAAGTTATAAAAAGTTCTTAAATTTAAGTTATCTTAAAATACAGAACAGTAAATAAAGAAGTAGAGTAAACAATAATATTTTCTATTTTGAACTTTTTTATTCATTTGAGGCTTGACTCAGTACTGAATATCAAGTCTCATAAAATTTTACAGTAGGATGTGAAATAAAACAACAATCATTTAGATTTAGCATGTGTACATTTCAAAATAACAAAAATTCATAAATTACAATATCAGTACCTTAGAATTGCACTATAATTTATAAAATTCGGTAACTTAGCTCTGAGTCATATTCAGAAGAAAGTGTACCTAAAGAAGTACTTCCAAAAATGGCAAGAGGTAGGTAGGGGCACTGAGATTAATTCAGTTAATGCAGTAAGCAGAAAAGATGGGAGATTCAATTTTCCATATTATAACTTCTCAATATTAGTAATTTGAGTTCCTAATTCTTAAGAAACTATAGACTTGGTATTTGAATATTACAAACTCTTATTTGAGCATATCATATAATGCATAAAAACTGACATTTAGAAATTGTTTTTCAGTATTTACGTTTAAGTTAAAAACTCAACTAATGTATAACACTAAAATTTGAATTATAATTTACAGTTTAAAACCAAACACGTTTGTTTTGAATTTCCAGCAAAGCTTTATGAGGGCTATTTGTGCTGGACTTCCCTAATTTAGCAATGTAAGACTAGAGGGAAGGCAGTTAGTCATCACCACCCACCACCAACTCTTGAGCTTCTCTTTTACCAGTGAATGGTGGGATTGACCATCACATTTAACACCCCCACAGTTGAAAGGGCCAGCGAGTTTGTTGTGACGAGGATTTAATCCCGCAACCCACGGGTTACAAGTTGAGTGCCTTAACCACCTGATTTGAAATTAGTGTTTTGAAGAAAATGTTTAATGAAAAATTTTGTGGTAATTAAATTTTTCTTATCCAGCTTTCATCATTGAGTCATAGAAATTGATATGAATGTTATGATATTATGCCATTCATTAGACATGTGGTATCAGATTATGTATTTTCACCACCTAACTTTCAAACTTCCAAAAGTAGTATGTAAAATGTTATGTTTTTTTATGTAACCATTTTTAAATAATACAAAATCATAAGTTATTTTATCCATACTACAAAATTCCATTGCAGTTAATAATTTTTATAAAGTAAACTGTATCTGTTCTAAAAAGAAAAAACCTTTTGAACATCACCCTTTCTTCATGAGATTATAACAACAACAACACAAGTTTACTTGTGAATACACTTTGCAAAGGCTGAGAAATTGTGCAGGAGGAACTGTGAACTTTTGACTAGTTGTGCTGATTTCTCCAAGCCAGTTCCCTTGGCTGTGGCTTTGCTAGATAGTAGATAGGGATAGTGGGAATCTTCTTAATCCATTCATGCACGTCACTAATCAGATGATGAGACATTTGGCTAATCATTGAAATTAACTTTTCAAGTAACCATAGTTTATTCTCTTTAGAAAGCACACTAGCTGACCTTGCACTCAGTTTATTAAACTAAGCCTCAGATTGACCTTAATGTGTGGTATTCAAGTACAGTAATGCCTATCGCACAGTTATAAGTAGCTGCAAAATACAAATCCATAAATGTTTTGCACAGAATTGTTTCAAACATGAACAATAAGAAATCCAAGCTAATATCATTGTGCAATCACCAAAGTAATCATTACTCAAACATTAAAAATAAGTCTCCATCCAACTACTGTCTTACAGGTTTCTTAGGACTACAACAGGCTCAGAGAGAATTGAACAAGATGTGTAGATAGAGATGAAATCCATAACTTTACTACATATTCCACACTGTTAAGTCTAACTCTGAACCTAGTGCACTTTATAACAGATCATTTCATAGTAAGGAAGTACTAATTATTGTAATGATTTAAAACCATCTCACTTCAGGATGACATGACAATAAAAACGCAACTACAAGTGTTACAGCACAATAGATACAGCGTATAACATTTGCCTAAAATAAAAGATTAGTATTCATATAAGACTTGGATCTCATTTACATAGACACTTTAACTGCATTTAAAAAAGTATGTTACAACAGAAAATGTAACGTACTAAATAAAATAAGCAAAAAGTTTAAAAATTGTGAAGTGTTAAAACTATGAATGAAAACCAATTTTTGAAAAACACTCTAAAAAATTTATCGTACATCTGGAATAGCTGCTGCATACCTATTACATGCAGTGAAATATTAAACTACTTATGTATGACCAAACGGGTCACAAAAATAATTTTCTGATCATGACTTCATCAGTAAATAAAACAGTAAAAACCATTATTTGTGTGAACCTCAACAGACACAATTACAATGTTCATCATGAACTGGATTCTTTTTATAAATCTTTGAATCAGCATGATGCACAAGCACACAGAAATGAACTAAAATCTGCTGATAATGATATATATGATATTGATGAAATAACTTTGTTGAGGACCAGTATTTTGTAGAATACAATCACATTTCAGTTGTAATACAGTACATTTTATGTATATATATAATGTATATACATGTTATTATTACTGTCTACAAATAAATCTTGAAATATCAATTCTCATAGAGCACGGAACTTTAAGTAAAGAAATATAGATCAACAATGATCTTTCCTTCTTAATGAATTTGTACTCACTTTCCACAGTTTGTTGATCCTTGTCACATTTTACAACTGGAGTATGTAAAATATTGTTCTTGTTTTATATACACACATTGATATAAAGAACATCAAAGGTTATATTTAAGTACCACAGATGTCTAGTGTAATTAATAATTCTTATTAATTAAAGTGTATTTATGTCTAAAAATATTTTCCAAACATCATTCATCTTACCTTTCCTTGTGAGTCTACAACAACAAAATAAGGATCTTCTTATGAAGACAATTTTCAAAACCTAAAATACCACATAGAAAAAATTCTGAGCTTTCAATTGGCTATAAACATTTCATAGAACAAAGTAAGAATGTGTTAACAGTCATTTCCAAAAACCAAAGAAATGGACAGAATTAACTTTTTTGATTTTCTAAATATAGTAATATTTCAGAAAATAGATAAGAAAGGAGGTTTTTTTATTTTATATTCAAGTTTGTCAAAATTTGGTAATTTAAATTTCTATTTGTTAAAAAGTATAAAATTCGCCTTTGGATATCAGAAATATAATTTAAACCAAAGAAGCATTTAGCATAGTGCATGACAACAAAAATTGATATTTAGGAAATTGTTTTAATATTTATTTTTAAATTAATTAATTATTGTGTACTATTACATTTGAATTACAATTTACAATCTGCTACCACATGAATTCACATATATTCATAAAATAATGGTTCAATAATGTACATTCAATAGATTTTGAATGTAAATCTACAAATGTGATAACACCCTCCGACCCCTACACATAGTCATACAGTTAAGAAGGTGTAGAATGAAACAAATACAATTACTAGTATAAAATAATAAATAACATTCAAGCCACCAGAAGCAATACTTAAATATTATATATGCTATTAAACTCTTCTAACATGCCTTGTGAAAGCATCGTCTTCATGTACTGTATGGTTTATGGAACACGCATGAAAGAGTGGGGTGCTTTGGACATGAAAGCTTTCTCATGGCATCTTTTGCAAGGGCAACAATGCTGCAGACACACAAAACTTAGTTTTGGTAAATATCAGTAAAATCATGTTAACAATAAAGAAGGGTACATAATTTCATTATAGCAGTAATTTGGTTGTTCAACATCATAATACTATTGTATTAATGCACCACATAGAGGTGTGTGAATTTCTACACATTACATGTGGCACTTAGAGCATAGTGAAAGCTAATCACTGAGTTGTTACTGAGTAGTCATAGCATATAACTAGTTGAAATATATCCTGCAGACTCTCCCTTCAGTGTCACACAAAGAGGGATATCTAAGAATGGGTTAACATTCAAAGAGTCATATCCATAGTTTCATGACAAAGTTGTATAGTACTTTACACTTCCTTGTGTATGTGAAACTTTATTGTTGTATGATGTAGAAGCTTCTTCTCTGGATACTTGTAATCAACTAAAGAGAGGGAATGAATATGGTCAGATTTATTTTGGAGAAGTCAAGATTTGCTTTTAAGATATATTTGTAATTTCTTTCTTGAACATGCTAAATGTTTGTGCTTTAGTTATTCACATGGAGTAAAACTTTAGGGCAAGTAGTTTTTTGATGCAAAAGAATGTTCTTGTAATTCCAAAAATATTAAGAGACTGGCTTATCAAAACTTCCATAAACAATACGTTCATAGAATTTCTCATTAACTTTGTCACTTTTCACCAACAGATGTGAAAGGTTGCAAAGATCATACGTTATTTATTAGATAAAATACTTGGTTATACAAGCAACGGACCATTTTAACTGAGAAGATATTCACCAACTGTCCCATTTATTAATAGAAGTTGGAAATGTTTTTTGTGTGATGTATTTTTCTCCAAATTCTGATGTTTCAAACAAGACAGTTTTTCTTAATTCCTTAAAGCTGCTATAAATCATTTGTGAATGGATTTTTTTAGCCCATCTCAAGCCCACCACCACCTCTCCAAAGTGTACTCTTCTATCAAAACTATAGAGAATCCTGGCTGATACCCATGTCATTTAAATGTAAACATCCAGTGTACCTTTGAAAGATTATAAATGTCAATACACTCGATACAAAAGTTAACACCAAAGGTAAACAACACAAATAGCCTGAAGTCAGCTTTTATATCTGATGAACATAAAGTTTTTGATGTTTATGACAATATCAGTCTGAGGCATGTTTATTGTAGTTTTGAAAACTGATTGTAAAAAATCAAATGTATCTCATACAAATATCTTTGGTAGCATGTATGTAAAGTTCAATTAAAAGTTGTTGCTTATAATTATTAATACTGTACCAAATATAGTTTTGTTTCTGGAATATGTTAAATACTTCTTCCTTTCATAATTACTTGCAGCAAAGTCCACATATTGTGAAGGCTGTAATTGTACAGCCTGATCCAGTGTCAAATTTAAAAGTCATATTGATGTAAGAATGTTGTTATGAATTAGGAAGAAACAAAACTTTTGCTTATATCAAATTATTATTTTGTTTACCACAATTAACATTTTTTTATTATTATATTTGTTGACAAAAATAAGAAGAAAGTTGACGTCATTCAGATTCATCCTGATATTTTTGTGAAATCTTCATCTTTTAGTCACAAAACTATGTGTTATGATCTTATATATTCCAAGTTCAACTCACAGTCTGGAGTAGTGGGTTTGAATTCTTGTCCAACCAAAAATGCTTGTTCTTTCAGCTTTGGGACATTATAATATAATTTTTTTTGTGGGAATACAGTTCCCATTAACACTTTAAAGCAGAAAGTAAATCAATAGAAACCACCCCTCAGATTTCTACAAATTATACCTCCAACCTTTAAAAAAAGGTTACAACCTCCTTAGTAATGCAATTCTGTGTTTCACCATCAACTATTTCAAGTTTTCATATAACATTTAATTATTTTCAGGCATATTTTAGTGTTTTTAGATTCAATTTTATGCATGTTATTTCGTAAAATTTGTGAAGTATAGTTATAATTTATAATGCTAAATTTGGATGTTTCCTTGATAAAAGAACAGATTTTAATTTAAACTTATCAAAACTCCTGTGAATCAGTATTAAGTTTATCAGTCAGAAAAGTCAAATAACATGAATATTTTGAAGTACAAATGTTGTTTGTAGTAAAAGATCTGTTTGTATGATTGCAATGCATGTGGAACTTGTACATGCTTGGTTTAGTTGTATTTTTATAAATGAAAGGTAAGCTATATTACCAACATTAAGCAAGAATAAATTTGTGTCTAAGAGAAATAATCTCAGATTTATAGAACAATGGAAAACATCCAAGAATCATTATAAATTTGTATCGGCACATCTGTCGTTAGTAATGTAGTACTAATATTAAGAGTCGTATTTCAGTTATTAACCTTTTTTCTAAATTTGAATCAGGAACAGCAAGATAGTTGTACTATATTTTCTATCCATTTTCCTTGTCGTGAAGAAAATTAAATTTGATAACTGAGTTAGCTCAGATGTTATCATTTTTATGATATGCATAGTTGATAGTGTCCATTCAGTCAGATTAGATTATTATGTAGCTTACCAACTTGCAGCCAACAGTATATAATATTCCATAGTTTTAAAATATATATGGATGAGTGCAAAGTGAATTGTTTTAATTTGACTGTGTACACAATATGTAGTTATTATAAATTAACTGTATACATGACAACCATGTATATACCTTTTCATAACGTGTAATGACTACGTACCCCACTGTAAACAGTATTTTGCACGTGATTACATAATTCAGATGACGTAACTTTAAAAATAAAATTCCAAGACAGACATGTATGTTGTTAAAGTTTAAAATTAACTGTATTATGGTTATCTGTTTATTTTCATTGTGTACAACCTCAGCAGATATTTACAACAATGTTATAACAATAACTTGACACATCTAAATGTACAGTTATAGTAATATTGTCTTACGTGACATATTTTAAACTTGAAGTGACCTAAACAAATCATCTTATTTAAGGCATAATGAACATTAAAATCTTAGCACATACATAAGCTCTTAACATTAGGTTCAAGTTAGTTTCACTGTTTAGCATTGTTTTGACCAGAATTGTATATTTCTACTAAATAGGTTTGCCATATATTTTTATGTAGAATGAGCAGGATTGATAAATGGTGACCTTCAAGTCATTTGTTAAAAACTGTATGGGGTATTATCCATATTAATGTTTAGAACTCTGTTGATTCCTGTGAGTGTGTTTAACTGTTGGTTGTTGTGGAGGAGTGAATTTGAACTTGAGTACGAAAAACAAAACAGGTTATTGCAATATTCTAGATGTAAGAAATAGTGTGTTATAAGGAACTTTACAAAATCATACTGTTCTCTAAGATTGTGGGAGTTTTAATATTTTCTTACAAAAGAGTGAGAATGCAACTATATTTTTGTTTGAAATGTTTCCATGGTCTTATAATACTGTACTGGTATCTCTCACTTTCTTAATATTTTCTTTAAATGTTGGCTGTGATTAAGTTTTTGTTTGCTATTCTTTGTATTACTTTTATATTGTTTTAATAATTTGGTATTGTGCTTTTTGCTGTTTTTTTTACCTCATGAATTGTTTGTACTGTCTTACTCTATGGGTATTGTAGTTTATAATTTTGTCTACATATTGCTTGCTGCAGGTGAAGAAGTGCCTACTTCAAGTTTTCCCATTCAAGAACTTTGTAAAGATTTATACTGAATGCTATTCTGTTTTTTCTCAAAGTTTTATAGTAACATTAAATGAATAGCAGTAAAACTTGTTAAACAGTTAACTTTCTTATAATTCTATATTTAACTGGAAAAGAAAAGCTATGCAAATTTTAGGTGACTTAAATCTTAATTGTCCAGGAATTAGTAAAATGTTAAAAATATATTGGGTCCAAATTGAGATTTAGAACAAGATTTAGTGTGAACAAAACTGTATTTTTCTTCTGTACAGAACTATAATATTTTAAGCCGTTTTCACTGTGTGAATGGCCTTCAAGTTCAACTTTCCAGCTCCTAGTAGTCACGTCGGTGATGCTGAACAAGATTAATCTGAAGAAACCTGTGAAGGAAGAATCTGTTTATCAGAAGGAAAGGTACCAATAAACAGTGGAGGTGAAACTATGGGGGTGGAGATGTCAGTCAGTCCACAGCGCGTGCACATTTGTCTTTTTTGTTGTTGTTGTTTAGGCATGTTAATTTTAGTTTTGTTGAGTTTTAAACAAAAATTTTAGTTTTATAAGTGATGTAGTTAAAGGGGTCTCAGTAAAACTCGCAAATATTCTGTCATTAGCTGAATCGCCTTTAACGTTACCGTCCCTCATCGAACAATTTTAACCCTTTAAATAACGAGAATCCAACAGGATGCATGCAACGTCAAGCACAGTGAAGCTTCGTAATTAATACATAAAAAAATCAAACAAATTCATTCAAGAATCGAACAATATAAACACAAATTATATTTATCTACAACTTAAAATTAGACTCTATACTAGTAAAAATCAGACCCTTACATTGTTATGAGGTTATCAGATAATTTTAGAGTGTCGCAATCTGTAGACTGATTAAAAAATCTAGTTCTAGGTAAAATAAATATTTTATTATTTTACTGTAATTGAACTAAGCAAGGCTATAAATAAATGAGAAGTCTTATGTCAATAAGGCGTGAGAAGATAAACAAAAGAATTTAAGTTAATTTTAAAGATGACAAATATGATTTTGCATTAAATCTTATTGATTACACTGAGATTTAAATTATCACAATAGTGACGTAGGTACAGTTAGCCCTCGTGTAAATGTGCGCGAAATTCGAAAAGAAAACAAAACCAATATTTCGTTGAAGTTTTCTATTTTTCTACCTAAAGTTAAAGCTGAACGTTAAGGCCACTTATTAACGAGTGTTTTATATCTTGAATATTATGAAGTGTTTGTTTATTATGATTTATATGTTTATTGTAGAGCATATTCAGTGGGGGTATCCACCGTTTTGAAAGTCGATACACTTATCTCTGTCCCACTGTGGATCTTTTTATAAAGTGAATGGAGTGATTTGTTTGTTGTTAAACGCGATGTTTTGTGAAGGGCTATTTGTATGCTGCTGAAGGTTTTTAAAGTTCGAATTTTACCTTATATGTGCTATCAGAATCGTTATCACTTGCAGCATTCAAATCAATAAAGGATACATTCTACTTAAGTTGGTTACTTTTGTTGTGTTTGAGAAACGAGCTTTTGTTGAAAACGTGCAAAGTGTCTTAGTTTTCTTTCTCTTTACACGTCCCTCCCAGTGTCACACAAGTATGTCTGCGGACTTGCACCGCTACAAACCGGGTTTCGATACCCATTGTGTAGCTTTGTGTTTTATTCCAAACAAGCAAGCAATTAAATCTTTAGGCGTAGTATGTGAAAAAACAAAAGAAATTTATCACGTGACTGACTGGACAGTGGTCAGCGTTCTGAACTGTGAATCGGAAGTCTTACAACTCGCGGCATGTTGCCTTAAAATCGCGCCTCGCACTTTGGGTGTGTGTCAAAAGAGCGACATTGAAATTACATTATTAGAGTGGCTCAAGGGATGGATGTTAGCGCTGTTGTAGCCACTTTAAAATTAGGGACCACTAACCCAGATAGCCCTTGTAAATATCCGAAACAAACTAAATTATTTCTTTCAGTGGCCATTCCCTACACACGTCTGGTTGTGGAGTTGATTATGCGCTTTGACCCTCACTGAGCTGAGACCCCGTTGCCTTTCGACTCTGAGATTTCACTGACCCCTATGCTTTTGGGCGAAGTCTTGATGGGAGATAAATCGCTTGAACTTGTCGGGTTTTAAAAGACTTTCATAAAAGCAGTCTTTACGTGTCAAATTGTTTGGATAGTTTTCAATAGCGGCTGTTTGAACAAGTATGCACGAAATATTTCTATTACCTAAATTACTGAGACAAAACTAGACCAGTTTGACTGTTGTCTCTTGGCGACATATATTTCATAATAGTTTTACTTTTATGAGACTTTTAATTTGTTTTAAGTTCAAATTCCTTTAGTAACAAGTTTCTCCAGTATAGCTGTTTACATGTAACACCAATCAAATATTACTTTGTTATTATATGGTTACAAGTCTTATTGTACATTGTAGGTTATTAGTGGCGTGTTAGCAGTTGTCAGGATTTTTGAGATTGGAAGAAATATTTTTATCCTGGCATTGATTACGTAAATCAAATTGTAAAAAACGTTATAACATAATTGTTTAAAATTAATTGATTAAAATCAATCAAGCATGTCTTCATTCGTTGAATTTCTCTTTATTTGTTTTATTTTTGTCGTACTTTGGTCTCTCTAAGTGTTTCGGTCTCGTTCAGGCCAGTCGAGAGGTTGTACAAAGTAAATATAGGCAGCGATTATGTCTTAACTGTACTTTTCAGGTACTACTTTTGTTATCTTGGTTAAAATTCTTACACCTAGCTCCTGTCAGTACAGTTTCTAAAGAATGGCATGTGTGAGGTTGTACAAAATGAGTTGAAGCAGCGATTAGGTCTTAAATGTGTTAACTGTACTTTTCAGGTACTACTTTTGTTATCTTGGGTTAAAAATCTTACACTTAGCTCCTGTCAGTAAAGTTTTAAAGATGGCTTCTATAAGGGCTGAAACTGGAAAAACAGCCAAAGAAAGCTTGTTACACCATCAAACTTTAAAAGAAATCCAAAATACTTCAGCAATCCCGTAGGTCTTCAAATTTCCAGGTCGACAGCGGTTATATGAATGCCGTAGGTGAATTTCGTTTGCTCGTCAGCTCATCGTTGTACAAACGGTTTCTTTAACGACACTATAATAAACATGAAATGTAACTGATTTTACTCGCTGGTTTTAGGCAGAAATATATAATTGCTCAATATGATAAAATCAGTTGGACTAACGGTTGTGCTCACTTGTCTCTTGTTAAATGCAAAGCTACATAACGGACTATATTTGACTGTGCCCACCGCTTATCGAACTCCGATTTTATCTTGATGAGCCTGTAAGATTACTTCTGTGTTAGCGAGAGCCCCCCATGCTTGTGGACAGTGTAAGAACTTGAAGACTATGTTAATATAAGCCTTTACCTCGTGCAACTAACTATTCACGTAATGTAATATACATCTTCGAGAGAATTTTGTGAACTTGTCTGGGAGCTGTAAATTCGAATAACCCTTCAGTGTCATATAATCAAGGTATTTAAGTTGTACCTGTAAAAAAAAGAAGGGCTGGCGAAACGACAAGTAAGTAACTGAACAGGAATATTAAACAAATATTTGGAAGTACTTACTTGGATTGGAAAAGTTGTTTCTATCTTATATGGAACGTGAACTAGAAGATAGGTGTTAACCTTAAAGTTGATTTGGCTCTAATAACGTCAACAAAAACTCATTGAACGTTTGAAACCTGTGTCACACGAATATCGCTGTCGTGCAAGATTCGAATCTTCGTTCCAGACTTTTCTTCAAAACCAGCAGTTAACGTGAATTATTTTTCGTATTTAATCAGCGATAACAGGAATAATTATGTGGATACAGATAATTAAGATTTATTTCCCTTTTGTTTAAAATCGTAATTCTATTTTCTGATATCTTTGTACCGATATCGCCTTGAAAACATACTGTTTATCAGTATTGTAGGGTCAATACTAACTAACTCTTACTGTTATTTTTAGCCGCGGCATAGCGGCTCGGAGAACAGTTCTGAGTTGCTGTTGTTTTCTTTAAGCCAAACGTTTAACTCCCAGCTCCGTCATTTCTTGATGTATTTGAGATTTAATTGCAGTTTTGAACTCAGAAGGTCAAACCCTTTCGACTGACGTATTTGGTAACGTCTAAAGTCTAGTAGATGGATTTACTCTAATCGTGCCTAAAAGAATTTCTGTTTGAGGGTAGGCTGGTAGGTAACGTGCTGAGTAATAAAGTTGAATCGGGTTGTATGCTTAGTATTGCCTGTAAAGAAAATATAGCTAATAAATAGACTAGTAGAATATCCGTGTTTAAAAGTGTTCCAAGTGTTGTGGATATTAAAGATTCCTTCTTATTTATTTTAGTAACCTTTAATTTTTAGGAGCAGTTCAATAACGCAATAAGTTATTCGTAGCGTACTAGGTTGATACTGTATTTCCTGCTTATCCTAGAATTTCCAGTTCATCAATTCGAAAATAAATATTGGGTTATTACAAATGGTTACCATTGTTGTTTGTTATTAAACACAAAAATTCACAAAGGGCTATCTGTGTTCTGCCCACCATGGGTATCAAAACCCGGTTTCTTGTGGTATAAGTCCGCCGACATACCACTGTGCTACTGGGGGAATCACAGAGGGTTCTTGCCTTCATAATATTTATCTTTTGCCATTACTAGAAAAACATACAATGACTTCAGAATATTTTTCACGGTATCACTGATTATTAGATACCACTTAGGAGAGCTAATTATTCGAATATTTTAGAATAAGCCTTTGTTTACAGTTATAACTCTTGAGTGTAAGTTATAGAACAGGCTTTTCATTACAGTTATAGCTTTGAAGATGAGTTATCATTTCGAGAATGATACCTGTAATATTACCCCACCTTTAAATAATGTAAAAACGTCATTTGTTATGAACATTTATTCACAATAAAAAGAATACAACATTAAAATCTTTGCAACTTCTCTTTGTTGACATGAAAATGACATAAGAATGTCGAAATGTTGTTCTTCACTTTACTTTACTTAAAGTTTCAATACCCATACCAGCCATCTTGATAATACATTTTTACTTCAAGTGGGTTTTTCGTTAGCACAGACAATAAATATTTATTAAAAACAGGACTAGCCATAAAAAGATTTCACATATGTTTCGGTATCTGTGTAAAGTATTGTAACATTGTATTAATTTCAATCGTAAATACTCCATTTTATTACAGATATTAGAGAAGCCTATTTTTCGGAAAGTTAGTGTTAAAATTCCGTAGTTTTTAATGTCGATAATGATTTCAGAGATATAACATGAAATAATTCAGAAATGAAATAAATTTTATAATATTGTTCAGATTGTTGGTACAAAATAAATTTCTGTTTAAAATTAACTTTACTAGAGTGTTGCTTCATACAGGTTCACATAAACCTCGTTCATGCGAATGAATATAAATAATTTGTGTATCTGGTAAAAATAAAAATAAAATTTATTTACTGTTGCGTTTTTTATTATTTACAGGGAGAAAAAAAACAATCTTGTATTATTTGGGGGTTATGTTACAAGTTCATGAAAAAATTACCACACGGAGTATTATATAGATATTAACGACTTTCAAGGTTTCTGTGTTAAATATTTTATTGTTATAGAAGAAATTCCCACCTTTCATAGTTTGGACCAACAGAAAGAATTAATTCATTGAATATTTATAAATGAAAAAACGATTTCAAATAATAGCATAAACATGGAAATGTCTGATCATGTGTCAAATATTCAACATAGTTCTTGTGAAAAGATGACTTTGTGGAGTCATGTTCAGAAAATAGAACTTTCTGTATTCCAGATACGAACTATTCAGATAATATCATCTATTCAGAAGCTTCACACGAACCATCTTCCAAAGAAAAGGTAGCCGGACAAAAACTGACAGAAAAATATGATACTCTGGGCCGAATTAATGTAGAGGAGACAGACAGAATTATCAGTTGTAGTTCTTTCGACGATACGGATTTTCGACAAGATTTAGAAGATGAATTAAATAACTTATGCAGCGAATTGACCGAACAGGACATAGCCCAAGTCGAAACGGTTTTTCGTAGCCACAAAACATTTGTGTTTGTGTGCCAGTGTCTGGCCAATCTGTAGTTGAATAAACCAGAGGAAGAATGGCAGGTATCCCTGACCTGCTGTTTGATAAAGGAGAAACGAGAACACGAACTAAACGAAGACTGAAACTGGTCCTCGCCGAGAAAGGCACATGTTTCATTCTTTGGCATGATGTCATTGACAATTTGACGAACTACGAGGCCCAAGATAATACTTTTCACACCATGTTCCTTTCCACCGATCACAGCCAAATGGGTGGTTTCAGTTTCGAAAACAAAACAGTTGCCAGATAGTTTCACGAACAAGTCGATCTACTGACGTCGGGTCCTCTCAATATTTCTTTATCCGTTCCTAAAGATAAAGGGAAAAATTCCAGGAAGTTGGAAAAGTAAAGTTACCCCAAAATGTGATATTTCTCTTCCTTGCTGTTTCGAACACGTCATAAGTATTGATATTAGAGACAAAGAGCAATTCTATACTAACCAGTTTTAGAGTAGAAATAGGTTTTTAAAAGACAAACCATCTCTCGAGATGCTACCTTCAGGTTTAGTTAATAAAATTATGTGTCAACTTTCTTTTAAGAACTTTATATAGAACACAATAGTATAAATGAATTTCGTGTATATACACACTTTTATAACAAAATGTAGACAACATTAACGACACGTAAACCGCTAATAATAATTCGCTCTGGTAATAACTAGTGTTGTTGAAATATTTGGAACACATTTCTTTATTTGCAGGCAGAAATCCTTATTAATATTTTAAACCTGAAATTGCTAATGTGTTTTCTTGTATGTTGTAGAATTCACTAAGACTTAAATCACATACACAAAAGAAACGTGACATTTGTAAATTACTTTTAATTAACTTTATGTTTGGTGACAACGTTATTTTTATATGGAGAGTGAACCTGAAAATACACGTGTATGTACTGCAATATAACGACAAAACCCTTAAACCAATTTTTTTAGTAGATATTACATCCTTTGAATTTTTTTTAAACTAGTTTCTTCAAATATCGGAATTTTTTCTTTGATACCAACTTTCGCGAGTCATGTTCTCTGTCATTACCAATTTTCGTGAAATAAGCTTCCTTCCTTTATAAAAATAATATGCGACAACTATGTGTAGTGAGAATACAGACAGCTTTATATAACATTTTATGATTAATTAGTTAGTTAGATCTGATGATCAAGAAATTTTTAAGTTACTTAAGTTAAAACTCGTAGTGATCCTCAATTTCTTGTGTTTTTATAATAACAGACCTTGAAATTTAAACCAATAGTGTTATGGTAGAGATACTAGAAATAGCACGAACTTTATGTTATACAATGAATTATGGTTCAAAAAGAAAAGGAAAAAAAAACTTTAATTAAATAATTTGGCCTTACTGTTTGCTATCGTCAAACTGTATTACATACGTCTTCTAAAAATATGTGTAGTTGATATATACATGAATAGACGCCTTTTATCCGAGTTAACTTTTATTAGTTTATTATATCTTAGTACAGAGCCGGGGTTGTTTTTAAGGGACAGAATCCAATATTTCCATCAATCTGACAGTGTTATTGTTATTATATGAACGTATAACTACTTATACTGTTTTTGTTAAAAAAAGTTTTAAATTGTTGAGACAAACATAATTTATGTGGCTTGTACGTCACTAAAAGTTAACTACGTTGAATAATTTTATTCCAGGATCTTTACTGGTTTGTGCCATCTTGTTTTTAAATTTTATTTTGTACATTTATACATTAGATATGGAAATGGTGCTTGCATTGTGATCGCTACATATATTTACTTCGTTCTATATTAAACCTCAGCTAAGACTTTTTCATTTATCAATAAATTTTCACCTGACAAATATTTAGCGATCTGCAGATAATTTGTTCACCGAAGAAGACAGGAAGAGCTAAACATCCATTTTTTTCTTTGTATAACGTTTACACAACCAGTTCCCCCAATCATCAGGTGTCTGAATTACATTCACAAATTACTCACTAAAAGCATCGTCGATTTTCTGTGTAGCATCTGTTAAAGCGAAGCTGTAAAAGATTTATTTTTTACGTTAATTCGGAGCATGAATGTGTCTGAGAAAAGAAAAAGTTCGCAGAATAATCAGCTTGAAGTGGCACTTATCTGAGATAGTTCAGTGGAAACCAATAATTTGTGAAGAGAATTTATTAGACTCGTGTCTGTACTTCATTAAAGAATACTTTCTGTGTAACGGAAACAAATTTTTATTCAGAAAAAAGTGAGTAAACCTAATACATGAGAAACACTCAAGAATCTGAAAATGTATCAGTGAAGTATTCGAGGATAAGACCTCATCGCACTAATTCAGATAATAGTGTATTTTTACCTTTTCTGATACACTAAGGTATTCTTGATTTTTGATATACAGTGGCACCTCGGTTCTTGAAAAACTTCGAAAACTGAATTAATTTTTCTCATAAGAAATACTGTAAATTAAATTAATCAGTTACAGACCTCTAAAAATTACGCATTATGAAGCATTTTAAGTAAAATATTGCTTATTTATACCTGTATAATAATACTTACATGCATAAAGTCAACCACAAAAACTATAAACACAATAAAAAAAACAATAAATGAAAATTTAACTGCACTTTACCTGTGCTGAGGAGAGCTGATGGCGTAAGTGAAAGGTGGAGAGTAAGAGGGTTATTATTGTTTGGAACGGGAATAACCTTCCATAAAAACGTCAGGTAACTCTCCTTCTGGGGTTCTTTCTCTTTTCTGTCTCTTTGCACCGCTGCAAACTGCTTGAGACTTACTGGACCTATTTCTCACTAAAATCTTGTCTAATGTGGTTTGTTTCTGCCTGCATTTTAAAATGTTTCTGAAGTAAGATATGGCATTGTTATTGAAAAGTTTTATGCTGCGGTTTCCTACAGCTTTGCCAGGGTGAAATTTTTCCACAAAACTTTGTAACTCTCCCATATTTCCACACATTTCTTTGATCAGTGAACTGGGAACATCATCCATTCCCTCCTCCTCATCTGAAGACACTTCCTCAGTTGCCTTCTGGTGCTGCTCCTTCTAAAGGTCTTGGAGTTCTTCCGTGGGGATCTCAGTGTTGTAGTTTTCCACCAACTTTTACACATCATCACCACTCACATTCAAGCCCATACACATGCCTAGTGAGACAATATCCTCGACAACAAGCTCAACCTCATAGCCTTCAAAGTCTCTATTTGCTGCTGAGTCTTCTGAGTTCATGGTCCTCAAAGACACTTCCCTCCAGGTCTTGTCTATGATTCTCAAACAATGAAGTACATTAAAGTGATTTTTCCAGAACTCTCTAAGGGTTAACTCTGTGGTAGTGGTCACTTCAAAGCACCTTTGAAATAGTGATTTGGTGTAGAATTTCTTATAGTTCGATATGACCTGCTGGTCCATTGGCTGAATGAGAGGAGTCGTGTCAGGAGTCAAGAGCTTTACAGTAACGAAACTGTCTCCTACACCAACCCGTCCTCCAAGCCTGGTGAATGAGCAGGTGCATTGTCCATCACAAGAAGGGCCTTGAGTGGTAACTTTTCTGTGAGGTAATTCTTTACACTTGAGGCAAAAACTTCATGAACCCACTCCATAAAAACTGCCTGGTTAACCATGCTTTACTATTAGCCCTCCACATGACATTTAGTTCACTTTTCAGGACTTTATTTTTCTTAAAAACCCTCGGGTTCTCAGAATGGTACACAAGCATAGGCTTAAGTTTTAAGTCCCCACTTGCATTACGACATAACAATAGAGTTAGCCTGTCCTTCATTGGCTTGTCCTAGTAGTGACTTCTCCTCCTTGATGATTTCGGTCCTCTTTGGCATTTTCTTCCAAAAGAGGCCTGTCTCATCACAGTTGAACACTTGTTGGGGAATAAAACCTCAGCTTCTATAGAGTCCTTAAGTTCCCTAACGAATTTATCAGCAACGTCTTTGTTAGAACTGGCACCCTCCTCATGTCTTGCCACACTATGTATGCCACTTCTCTTTCTAAATGTTTCAAACCACCCCTACTAGCATTAAAGGCATCGCTTATATCAGCACTCGTTCCAGCGGTGTTTTCAGGAGGTCAGAATGCTTTCCTTTCTCACAAATGATGGTCTCAAAAATGCTATCACCAGCTAACTGTTTTTCGTTTACCCAAATCAACAACAGTTTTTCTACCTCTTCCATTGTTTGTGATCTTTGTGGCGTAAGCACTGTCACTTTTTTTGCAACATCAGGTCCCCTGATGACCTCTTTATTTTTCAGTATGATGCAGACTGTATACTTCGCCATACCAAACTGTGTAGCAAGATCAGACACGCAAACACCACTCTCATACTTCGCTGTTAGATCTTTTTTCACCTCTATTGTGGCTCTAACAACATTTCTTTTTGGTTTGCTGCTTTCATTATCTTTCTTTGACCCCATGGTGGCTTATTTGATCAGAATATTTAGAAAAAACAAAAAAACGAGAACGTTCACAGCGGGGTGTGGACTGAGCGACAGGTGTTTTGGTTAAGCTTGGCGTGGGCTGAAAATGGTTGAAGGGGGTTTGTTCGGGTCATCAGTCGGGTAATTTCGGGGGTTCGGGCTGCGACAGCTTGGTTCAGGAACCGAGTTTATGTTGAACAATCGAGACATTTTTTTTATCAAACAATATGTTCAAGAACCGAGGCACCACTGTAATTTCAAATTATGACGCACACGAGATAGTTCATAACTTTGCTGTAAGGAGTTTTGATGTTATGTTATTGGGTCATAGCCTCTATGTGATACAGGGCAAGAGAAATGGTGTGCAATTCAGCAGTGAACACAGAAACTGCAGAGGGAATTGTATGTGCAACAACTGAACCACAATCAACCACCCTGGCAGAGCCCACAATCATCTGATTTTGAACCATCCTTATAAATAGGAATGCAAAGATTGTTCTGAAGATGTTCAGCAAACAGAAGACAGAACTTTCAGTCAGGAGTAACTGCTTTCCTCAGATGGCTCATAGAAAGGTCACAGGTGAGGATGGTGATAAGCCATGGTGGGACTGACTGACCAGTGGAGACAGCAATGTTTTCTAAGGACAGGCTCAATTCAGCCAGCTGTGCTTGGACAGGAAGACCAAAAAGGAAGCATGGCAGATCATCTATTCTGAAAAAAAAAACCCTGCACACCAAGGAAGAAAGACACACCCAAAGAGGGGATACTATGGTGTGGATCAAAGTTTTGAAGTATAAAGTAAAGAAAGTTGAAAACAGCAGAGATGAAGAGGAGGTGTTTGAGACTCAATGTACGAATTCTGGACTGGAGAAGTGTGGAAAATCCCCCCTGCAGAGCTGAAGCCACAGATAGTGAATGGGGTCCAACAATTTTAAAGCTGAAAACTTTGCAGAACATTAGACCACTTTGTAATGAATAAGGGGTAGTTCCAAAAACAAACTACCTCGAAGATCTGTGATAGCCAGCCCTTACGATGGGGAAAAAAATCAAGAAAGGTTTAACATTTTCCTTACTTGAAAATGTATTTCCAACAGATATATCTCTACACATACAATAGTTATTTCTCATGCACCCACTGTTGAAAACTTGCACACACAATTAACCTTGAACTATGTTCCAGCTAAATCACATTTTAATGTGAGCTTCACTAGAACATGAGATAATCATCATTTAAAAATAACCACCCACCAATAAAAGAGCAACATATAATCCATCCACAGTAGATTCTCATCAACACTTGCATTCACTATTAACTTCATTCATAGATGAGACAGGAATAATGTGAACCAATAATGCTGAGAAAAGGTTGGGAAGGTGTTTAGTGAAGTATGCATCTGAAACACATTCTCAAACAAGGAAAATACAATCTTCTGAAATAATCTAATTAATTCTCTTCACACAGTAGCCAAATTCTACATTCACACAGTGGAGAGGCCTATGCAAAGGAGAAAACCTAAATGAGTTCTATTCTCCAAATGCAGTGGAAAGGAAAAGTCCACAGAACATGACACCTGTTAGTGAGGGCATAGTATGATAGAAGGGCAAAACTTGTGGGACAGTGCTTTCTTCTGAGGCAGGGTTTACTTTTTTTTTTCTAGATGGAAGTACGAAAGGAGGAAAAGAAAGATTAGCTAATTTTTCTCAGGGGTAGAAAGAAAATTATATGATCAACTGATCTTTTCACATAACAGATTGGATGGACATAAAATGTAGTACATATTAGCTTAATGATCAGACATATATTTTAGTCTGTTTTCTACTGTACAATTTAATCACTACACATACAGGAGACTAAGGTCCCTTCCTGATTCCAAAGGAGAACACTTTGGCCCATTCTGATGACCAAAACCAGTGGAAAATCAGACCTTTTGGTTGACCTGTACTGTAATAACATGGATACTCCTTCCCTACTTCCTTATGCATTGTGCTGCTCACTCTGACTTTTTCTGGAGGGATTCCATAACTGCTAAGAAACTCTCCCAGTTAACCACCCTAATAGTTATATATAATATGGAGATGGTGAAGGTCTCTTGTTCTCCTCTTTTACACCATGGTGAGCAAAAGATGTTGAGGATAATCCATAAAAGTACCTGGACTCAGATTTAACCACTGTAACAGTCTTTCACTGGAAAAAGTACAACAGAATACCATGAAATCTATTTTATAAAGCCAGTATACATAAGCTATGAAAGTGGACAGGCACTTCCTTGGTGCTAGATGTTTTCAATGTACTCCTTGGCAAGCACAGTCTGGATGAGGCATTAGCATTTTTTGACTTGAAATATCCACATGCCTCTCTGATCCACATAGCATTAGCATGCTGATTGTACTTTGCACAGAATGTGTTGACTTGTGATCTTGTAAATCAGAAACTCCTGTCACACACGTTCTGCATATGGGTCTGCTTAATGTCAAAACTTGGTTCGTAGACTGAAGAAGACCAATTGAAAGGAAAAATATATGTATATTTAAAACAAGTAGACTGTGTACTGTTTGTTTACTGTTAAAATCTATCACCAACAATTCACAGACTCCTATTGTAAAGGATTCAGCCCATACATAAGACCTCACAGTGATCCCTGAACTGAATAAGAAAAAAATCAGGCGAATGGTGCTCATACAATAAAAAATCTTGTGAGTCAGCAAAATATCACCACAGGAAGAGAAAACAAAATATACAAATCCATGGAATCCAAGCAATGAACAATGAAAGTGAGACTACCTGGTCCACATTGAAAAGAGAACAACAGTAGATATGGAAATATAAAAACAACAGTAATGAAACACTTACAGAATGGGGCAGGCTCAGATGCAGATAACTGTGAATCCTAGATCTGAGATCAGAATGGAACCAATCACATGTTGCACAATATTAGAAGTATCACTGACCAGTAGTGAAATATATATGTAAAAACGACACGTTTGGGTTGAGATTTTTTTTTTTTAGGTGTAGAGGAGTGAACAAAGTTTTAACCTTCTTCGGTCATCGTTGTTTGCTCCTCCATATAAAAAAAAATTTAAATTTCAACTCAAACCAGCCGTTTTTACATATATATTTGTCTACAAGTGGGTTTTCTCGTCATCACTGACCGGTAGTGTCTTTACTGTCAGTACACTATTGAATGACTACTGCGAAGCAGTGTTATATATCTTGGAAGATGCCAGAAACATGAATACATAATCCAATAAATCCATGAAAATGTTGTTGAAGTGGCATGTTTGTGTTTTTATTTTATGTATCAGTTAAAAATAAACTGATCTAGGTATGACGACTGTGCATAAATAAAAAGATGTGGGAAAGAACTGGGATGCCAGATTAAACAATGAGAACAGATATAGGAATAAAAGAATAGGTCAATTAAACAAATATCAAAATGAAGGTAATTCAAATGAATGTTCCACTGATATGTTTTAAAATATATATTGTTCTTTCAGATAAAAAAGAAAGTTAAGAAGAGAGGGACTAAACAATGAATAGTAACAAAAGATTAAAACAATAATTACAGAAGGCAAACAGTGCCTAGGAAAGAATGAGCCTGCTGGTTCTCATGCAGATTACTATGAATGTAGGATGTATCATTCTATAATTGACTGGTACAATACATGTTGAGATGTACAGAAGTTGGAAATTTATTAAAGGCTAGTAACCTGCACACAAATTTACATGGTGATACGTGTAATGTATTAGCTCTTTGTGGTGCACAGAAATGAGTAGTGTTTCTGAACATTTTTCTCATGCTGCTTAACACACATTTTTAATTAAACAGCAAGACCCTCATTCAACTGTTTAGTTCCCTTGAACATAAGTAGATTATTCTGAAGTTAGATAAAAAAGTATCTATTGCAAATAATATATACTGATCACTGTATCTGAAAATTAATGCAACATTAAATTTTTGGTATCCAGCATATGAATACAAACAATATCATTAATTCATATCTGAGCATTTTAATAGAAAATTGAACCTTTTACCACTATATTTGTTTGCTCATAACTCTTTCTGCTTATAGTACAGAGATGCCAACTATTTCAAATGACTGAGCGTTATGATTGTAGACAGAGCTTTTTCACAGTTTTAGTCCTTTTAGATTTACCAGAAACAAGACAATGTGGTGAACAAGGCCTCTTTTTTCCATCTTGTGAACGATCACATTGGTGTTTCTATGCTGCTTAGAAAACGAGAAATACCCATCTATGCGAGTGCTGATTGGCTGACAAGCACTGATGACGTAACTATTGATTTCCCCACGTACCCAGTATGGAGAAGCACCTCACTCAAACTATTGGGAGACATTGGAGATACAAGTATTTTTTATTATTTCAAGCACAAACATGATTATTGCAAGTAGCCATTTGGACTGTCTTTTATTTATTATCAAAATTTATTTGTATCTAACTAGAACTTTTCTTTTCACCCCTTTAAAGCCCTGGGGGAACAATTTATCACTTTATTGTATAAGCCTGTATAATATATATAACTTGGGAGTTGCAACAAGTTATAATATTTGTCTGTATGAGTGTATAGTCGTAATGTATACACCAAAATTGTAATGATTTCACTCAAATTGTAATGGTTGGTATCTCTGATAGTATATAGGTTATCAACATCATAACATTTCCTGAAGAACAAATGTACAAGATATGTCTTTGTAAATAAAATGTATGTTTTTACATGTTTAATTAAATGCCAATACTGTATGATATAAACAAAATGTATAAGATTGTAAAATTACATCTGTGTTTATTGACGTTATTTTTTAAAAACAATAATAAAGCAATTACAAGTAATCACAATTATTAGAGAAATGAAAATAACCAAATGTTTATGTTTACTGTTTCTCTCTATATTTATAGTCGTTAATATGATATAAAACATATCTTTCAACATTTAAAATATTTTTTAGCTTCAACATTACAACCAAATTAAACACCAGATATTCCAAGATTAAAAGTACATCTGAATGAATAAAAGTCAACATACTAGTATTATTTGAAGCTTCTTAAAACTACAAAAAATTATCCAAACATAATTTATTAACATACAGGTACTCCTTCATTTGCTTTTGACATCGGACCAAACCCTCTTTCAAATCAGAAATATCTATTTCTGTTGATGATAAAGTCATTTCAAGCTCAAAGCACATGTTATGCTGTTTAGATAGCTGCTTAATCAGTTCAGAGTTTTTCAGTTTTTCTTCTTTCGAGGAGGAGTGCAAGTCATTACTTAGAGCTTTCCCTTCTCTGCCTGTAACTCCAAGAGCTCTTCTATCGGAGTAAGAAAAAAAAATATTGATTAAAGAGTTATTTCCTTAACTGAAAATCCATACTTTTCATACCTTTTGACCATTAGTGCTTTATAAGCTGTTCTTATAATCATATATAAATCATATATAAGTATGACAGAGATGAATTTATTGGTAATAGTAAAATTGAGAAATATTTTCACAAAACTAGCTTTTGTATTTTGAAATAAACTTAAAATTAAAGGAAGAATATTTATTAATATTAAGTCTTAGCATATACTAGGGCCGGGCATGGCCAGTTGGTTAAGGTGCTCGACTCGAAAAGATGCCTCTCTTTCAGCCGTGGGGCGTTATTATACGATAGTTACTCACTCTATTTCTTGGTAAAAGAGTAGCCCAGGAGATGGCGGTGGGTGGTAATGACTAGCTGGCTTCTCTGTAGCCTTACACTGCTAAATTAAGTACGGCAAACGCAGATAGCCCTTTAAGAGTTTTGCTCGAAAATCCAAAAAACAAACAAACTATATATTAGAGATTAAAATATTGTGTAAGTTTTGAGTCACACTATTACTACTTCTTGTAAGAAGTAAGAATTATTTTCATTAAACTTGTATAGTTTATATGGTATTTGAATTATTATTGTCAATAACAACTCGGTGAAAATGAATTGAACCTACTATGTATGACAAATATGTAAAAGGCCCCCATTGGCACAGCGGTATGTCTGCAGACTTATATTGCTAAAAACCGTGTTTCGATGGTCGTGATAGCGCAAATATCCTTTTGGTTTCTTACCGCCGCACTCGGGGGAGATAGCCAGATGTGGCTTTACTATAAAAAACACACACTTTTTGGCCCAGCATGGCCAAGTGTGTTAAGGAACTCGACTCGTAATCCGAGAGTTGCGGATTCGAATCCCGGTCGCAACAAACACGTTCGCCCTTTCAGCCATGGGAGCATTATAATGTTCGGTCAATCCCACTATTCGTTAGTAAAAGAGTAGTCCAAAAGTTGGCGGTGGGTGGTGATGACTAGCTGCCTTCCCTCTTGTCTTACACTACTAAATTACGGACGGTTAGCGCAGATAGCCTTCGCGTAGCTTTGCGCGAGATTCAAAAAAAGAAACAAACAAAAAACCTTTATTTCACCCGTGTAGGTTAAATTGCACGTGTCACGACGTTTGACGCGTTATTTTCAAAATTTTATGAACTAACATTTTAACCACTTACGTCAATGAGATTAGCATCAAAACGTAGTTCATAATCTAAATTTTAAAATTATATATGTTTTAATTTCTTAATTTAAGAGGAAATGTAAAGACAAAAGTTAAGTATCTGTTACTGTATGTCACATAATACGTCCAGCTGTCTTGTTACTCAGTTTCTATTTCATCACGCCCACTATTCAACATGTACAAATACATAAAGAATTAGAAACTCGAATTTGAGATTCAGACCTGATAAATATAAAATAAGAACCTCCCTCTTCTATGATTTGTCGAGATAACAATACATTTAGCAAATCAACTTGAGTAACTCCGCCCTTCAAACCAATCATTTGAAAGTTCTTAAGTACTATGACCAATAGAAAGAGTAAGTAGTAAGAACTACGTAAACCTGCTTAGTCAGTTCCCAGTATACAAAAATCATACGTTCACATTGTATCCCCGCTTCAACAGAATTACACATATCTGTTATTACTATTTAAGAACATTTCTGTATCTCCTTCATTCACAACAGACTGTTCTCCAACTTCTAACAGAATATATACCTGTTTATCCCTCTTTTAGTTTAATCAGAAGTCTATCTGTCAGTGAAACTCTCGTAAGCTAAGCCTCACTGACATTGCAGTTTTTACTTAACAATAGCAGTGACTGGGCAGTTACTACGGGTTGCCATACTTCTCTTATTGTTATGTATTGTGTTTACGTCAATCGTGTTACCAATAGTGCACTGTGTGCATGCCATAGTGGAACGTATTGAAGTCAAATACGTATTCCAATTTCATTCAACTACAACTAAAGTTCTCGTAAGTTGTAGATTTACAAATGATTCACAAAATTTTCACCGGAATTACTCAGAAATCAGAACTGAACAGTCAAGATTTAGTTTAAGGTTGTTGTGTTTTTTTTATGTAATACTCTGACTGCGACTCTGATAGTGAGATAGGTACCAATAAAACATACGAATACAATTCAAAGTCGATTAGCACCAGACGTTTCAAAAAGTGGTTGTTTTACTTACCTTTTAGCCGTTTATTCCTTTCTATTAGCGCCAGTCGATTAATTAACAGACGTTTCCAGCTTGGTCTTCGTCAAGATATCTCCCAGCATTGTTTGCTTTTTATCTACAGTATTATTATGCCTTCTCTATTATCATTATGATAGCGTTATAAACCTGTCTAACTGAGGCAAGAACGGTTTATGTACAATCATACCAATTATAGAGTTCTCATGCTGTTTAGAAATGGAGCACATGTTACAGCTCAGAACTTGTCCTCGAATGTTTAGTCAATTACATAAGGTTAACACTCTTAATCCAAACCCTTTTCTAGACTAAAACACTATAACAGTAACTTGTCTCAAACTCGAGCTAAAATACAGTGAGTGCCAACCGACTTTTCAAGAGACATGACGTCATACAGAATAAGGGCCAATGGGATGAGTTTGTTTTTCGGCACGTAGGACGATCGTGACTTCGGAAAGTTATCTGTTAAAGGAAAAAAAAAGTAAATGCTATTAATGGTCAATTAATACATAATTTTGACGATGTGTTAATATTGACTGAAAATTAATTATGTGTAATGACTAAACATCAGTGACGTGTAGGTGATCACATCGCGCGAACACTTCTTATTTAGTTCCTCATGAAGTGGAAGAACAAACAGTCGTTAATAATATTAATAATGTAATTCCTTGTGTTTGATAAAAAATACTATTTGTTAGTCCGTTACTAGTCTATGAGTGGTACAACGTGATTACCAATTAATTAGTCATATATTCCTTGACTCTTGGTGATGTCTCGTGCCTTAATATTAACCGGTCATTGTTCCTAAATGTCAGGTGATTAACCATTAACTGGTGAATTTTTCTTGACACTTCATGGTGTCAGATGAATAAAAATAAACTAATCGCTAGTTTATGACACTTCGTAGTTTCAGAGGAATACACATTAATTGGTAATTTGTTCATGGACACTTGGTAGTATCAGTTGAATAAGTGCTAACCGATCATATGCTCCTGGACACTTGGTGGTATCAAGTAATTAACCATTAAATGGTGATGTTTCCTTGGCACTTGATGGTTTCACGTAAAAACATTAACTGACCGTTTGTTCTTGGACTTGGTGATACCAGTTGAATGAGTATCAACTGGTATTATATTTCTGGGCATTCGGTGATGTCATCTGATTTAACGTTAACTTATCATATTTTAATGAGGAATATTTCATGATGTTTGACTACATTCGTAAAGTCGTTTGATAAAAAAAGGAACAGTTAATGATGTTTACCCGGATACTTTCTGGTATGGGATGATGAACATCCATTCATCTTGTGACGGGTCTTTTCTGGTAAGCAGAGCCTTTACTGGACTAATAGGTTTAATTAAGGTGAAGTTTTCCTATATTAAACCGAAAGTTAAAATTCTTAAGTGGAATTTATCAACTTTCCAAATCAAATGTCTCCTATTGGATAAATTTCTTCATTGATGAGTCGATTCTGAAAAATGTTCATTTGCATAATTAATGATAGCAAACTTTAAGAGCTTTGTATATTAAATAATAATAATAAATACGTTTCTTCCAAATAAAACTTCGTTTTGTTTTCTTTCAAATTAAATAATACTGTCGTTTTTTATATTTGTTTTTTGAATTTCTCGCAAAGCTATTCGAGGGCTAGCGCAGATAACCCTCCCCAATTTAACAATGTAAAACCAGGGAGAAGGCAATTAATCGTCACCACCTAAAGCTAACTCTTGGGCTACTCTTTTACCAACGAATAGTAGGATTGACCATTACATTATAACGCCCCCACGGCTTAAAGGGTGAGCATGTTTAGTGCGACGAGGATTTGAATTCGCGATCCTAAGATTGCGAGTCAATCGTTCTAACCGCTTGGCTATGACTGGCCTACATCAATGAGTACAATATGTTGGAAGCACACAACAGAAGTACGATGTTCTGTTAAGTTTAATTGTCTGTTTGTTTGTTTTTGAATTTCGCACAAAGCTACTCGAGGGCTATCTGTGCTAGCCGTCCCTAATTTAGTAGTGTAAGACTAGAGGGAAGGCAGCTTGTCATTACCACCCACTGCCAACTCTTGGGCTACTCTTTCACCAACGAATAGTGAAATTGACCGTCACATAATAACGTCCCCACGGCTGAAAGGGCGAGCATATTTGGCGCGACCGGGATGCGAACCCGCGACCCTCAGATTACGAGTCGCATGCCTTAACACGCTCGGCCATGCCGGGCCATTTAATTGTTTCTGAGAGAAATGGAAGATGGTTCTAAACCAAATAGTACAATGTTGTGGAAGCATTTATCGGGATTATTTTCTTCCGTTACAGAGTGAAGAGTGGCCCTGAAGAAACAATCTTCCACTTTATGTTAGTTGGTAGAACACTAGCTTGTAATGCGAGTGGTCCAAGGCTCAAATCTTGTACGCAAAAAAAAAAAAAAAATCAAAATTATTTCAGTTGTCAAGAAAATAAATATGGGTTTGTATTCACAACTGGTAGCAACATGTGATGATTTTTTAACACACAGTAAGTTAATGAAAGATTTTATGGTCATAGATGAAGCGATGGCTGTTTTCTGAATACAAAACAGGAACCTGGATGTAGTACAGATCGGATCTCTGTGTTTTGTTACATGGACCTACATGAAGTGATGAATTTTTTTGAACACATAACAGGAATTTGGATATCGTAAAGGTTTGTGAGGCAGATCCAATGAACCATATACTGTTATACATATTTTGGTGTTTGAAAATTTCAACTTGAATTGCACTTTCCAGGTTACATGAACTAAACAGTAAGATCAGAGATCCTCTGGGTTGAGACATAGTACTCTCTATTTCAGACACGCAATTTAGAAGACAGCCACCAGTATTCACCACCTAAACAGAAGGATTGGATATTACAGTATAACACTCCTACAGTTGAAAATGCTAAGCATGGTAAATGGTATGTCGCCGCCCAAACCTTGGGCCTTTCGATTCGAAAACTCTATAACCAGTATGCTATGCTTGATCGATATATTTCTATATAAATATTATAGTGTCTGTTGTATGTCCATGTAACTACTTCGCACGATGTGTATGGATCTTCACCAAAATTGGTATGGAGATTCATTAGATCCATGCGGGAGTACACACAGATTTCCAGTTTTACATCTGGCAGTTTTATGGGCGTTGCTTTGTTGTTGTTTTTTTACAATTGTATGTAAGGCGATCAGCTTTGCATGCCCTACGATAAGATTTCATTAATCATGAATTTACATACCTTCCGTCCAGTTAGTTTATTAATAGATTCTAGTGAAACAAAGAGTACTGGTTAAGCTGGTATATTCTGCACATCTTTCGAGGAGCAGGTACCATATGCAGTTCAACAGCTTACGTCTATGGTGTTATATAACCATGACTACTACTTAAACTAGCGTTCTGGTGCAACTTTATCATATTTAAAAACGGCTAGTATGGGTAGAGAAAACACTAGTAAAGGAGCGAACATCTTCAGGTTCACAAAAAAGAAAGTGTTACTGACCGATAGCTGATCACATGTTTGAAGGCGGTTGTGTAATTGAGTGTAGGAATTTAGAGGGCGTGCTTAGATATATTACATACCAATATAGCCACATCAATATTGTTTTCATGTTTCTGACATGTACTACAACCATTCCTAATTATTACATTGGAACATCAGTTCTTTTATTGTGTAATCTTAACTAAAATTCACTTTCCTGAAACATTTATATTCAACGTGCTATTATCTCTTCCAGAATTTTATAGGTTATTAATGATTCCAATGAACTTTCTGTGATAGAAATATTTCCAGTTGTGTTTTATGAAGACAACCAACTTTCTTCATCACTAAGTGTCTGTGTTCAGGAGCAATGAGCATATGCAATTGAAAGTTATATTCTTGCGACAGAGATAACACTACATTGACTGTGTTACAAATACCTAATTACATAATGTAGAACTTAAAAACCCCACCTATGTAAGTACAATGAGTGTTTTACTCATCCAGCTCAACTTGCTAGTATTAAACCATGGAACACTGCTTGGACAAACAAAGGAGACTTAACTCTCTTCTATACATGTAATCGGACATTCCACTGTTTCTTCGACACAATCTGGGAAGAATTGGATATATTTTCTATAGAACATCAGCTCGCCTATTTCAAAAGTACAACTGACTAACATATTCCGTGTTACGTGGAATCAAATCAAACTGAGCTAAAGATTCGCCTCTCTTCTAAAGTACAGGCACTTTATATTTGTCAGAATGAAATCAATATTCATATATATGTAAAAAACGGTTGGTTTGAGTTGAGAAAATATTTTTATATACATAGAAGCAAACAACGTTTCGACCTTCTTCGGTCATCGTCAGGTTCAAAAAAGAAAGAAAGAGGTAACTGACCGATATCTGACCAAATGTTTGAAGGGTGTTGTAAAACTGAGTGTAGGAATGTAGAGGGCGTGCTTACTTAGATGTTTGATTATATATATATTAATATAGATATGAAGGTGTTTCTTTGTATTGGTTTATTTTGGGTTTAAGTTGTTGTATAAGTAAGGCTTCTTTAAATTTGCGTTTGTTCATGTTTGTTTCTTTATTTAGTATTTGGATGTTTTCTATGGTTATGTTGTGTTTATTTGATTTGCAGTGTTCGAAAACGTGTGAAGGTGACTTTTTGTGTTCTTTGAATCTAGTTTCCCATTTTTCTACTTGTTTCTCCAATATAGAAATCGTGACAGTTATCACATTGTATTTTATAAATAATGTTGGTGTTGTGTTTGTCAAACATGCAATCAGTATGTCACGATCAGTTGGTTACCGGTCAGTAACACTTTCTTTCTTTGTGAACCTGACGATGACCGAAGAGGGTCGAAACGTTGTTCGCTCCTCTACTTGTGCTTTCTCTATCCATACTATCCGTTTCTAAATATATAATTTTCTTTACAAGTGGGTTTTCTCGTCATCACGGTTCTGGTACAACTTTTTGTATCTACAGTTTTATATGACAATGGCTGCTCAACGTAGCGTTCTTGTAAGTTTTAAATTTTTCGTTTTTCTAATGGTTGATTATTTAGAATTAAGCACAAAGCTATACAATGGACTATCTGTGCTCTGCCAACCACGGATATCGAAACCCGGTTTCTAGCGATGTGAGTCCGCAGACACACCGCTGTGTCTTCAGGGGACTTTCTAGTAATAAGATTATAAGGAAAAGTAAAATAATGATCTGAGTTCATAAACTTATGTTTTTTGTTTTCATAGAATTTCAGCTTAAATAATATCTTTGTCTATCTCATTCGTTCTCATTTGCATGTCATCACAACCCAGTAGGTGTCACTATTTGAAAAATGATTACTTTGTTTTTTCATTAGAATACACCACGTGCTACTCGTGAACTAGTTGTAGCCTTGAAGACAGTAGATAACCATCCGTCTCTAATAATCACGAATTTTGGAGTCCTTGAATTACGATATTTTTATACTTTAGGAATTACGTGTTCTACTGACCAAGAAAAGCTTTGAAAATCGTTTCTAAAATTTAAATAAATTAATTACATTACTCAAATGTTAAGGTTGTTTTAACTTTAATAGATTAAGATATAAAAAATTAAATGTTCTGTGATTATGGTTTGCTTAGTGACCATTGTTTCAAAATCATGATGCAACAGACGCAAGTTCTTGATATTTGCATATGTGAATATACAAAAATTATGATTTTTCCCCGAAAGAGGGCCACAGATCGCCTTGAAGAGTCATCTGCTCTAACCACTCCCACCAGTCAGTGATTTGACACCTAAATGACATCCCATAATAGATGTTTAATGTTGAGTTTGTACTATTGTTACGGCAGTAAAATGTGCACCTGCCATGAATCACGAGAAGCATTATGCACTCTGTAGGCCACAAAACAGTATTACATATGAACTTCAAAAGCAAAAATAATAATATTTGTTACTCTTAATTATGGTTTCATTTACTTTAAAACAAAATGCTTTCGGGAATCTTGCGGAAGTACATCTAATATCTAGTCACTTATACACATATAACATAAGGGCCATTTTACCCGATGGACAAAAGCAGCAGTTGCCCAGGGTCATTTTGTCGTCAGAGACCCACTGCGTGTTGTAAGCATAGAAATAAATAATAAGATAACATACATATGTATATATATACTATTTTTTAAATTATTCTCTCACTAATACATTCAATTTATGGTATTTTCTTAAAAGCAAGAGAGATAATAATTTATTCTTTTCCTGGCCCATAGTGCCTTAACTCTGACTAACTGGTTGAAGTTAAGCACAAAACTACACCACAAGCATCGAAACCCGGTTTCTAGCAGTGTGAGTCAGCAGACATTCTGTTGTGCCACTGGGAGGACTGCCTTAACTCGGCACACCATGATATCTACATATGTGTGAGAGAAAAGTGTGCTATATATTTAGACAATACATTTTGAATATCGTGATATTGATTAACATTAGTGTAAGAATGACAAGTGATGGTGGTGGACTTTCAGGTACCAATATTTATCAGTTTCAGAGCATGGTCGTCCATAATTTTAACTGATAGACCAGAGGGAAGAAAGATACTCACACTCTCGAGTTGCTCTTATCTGACGAATTAGTGGTATTTGAACGTTATTTCTAAAGAATGGTTTTCCTGTAACTGGAAAATTAATAAATCCTTGGGTTAAATTTCTGGGCACGATAACCACAGCTATCCGAAATAGCATTACATTTATACACACCTTTAGTATTTTGTTTTGTTTGTTTGCTTTTGAATTTCGCACAAACCTACTCGAGGGCTATCTGTGCTAGCCGTCCCTAATTTAACATTGTAAGACTAGAGGGAAGCTAGCCATCACCACCCACCGCCAACTCTTGGGCTACTCTTTTACCAACGAATAGTGAGATTGACCGTCACTAATAACGTCCCCACGGCTGAAAAGGCGAGCATGTTTGGCGCGATGGGGATACGAACCCGCGACCCTCAGATTACGAGTCGCATGCCTTAACACGCTTGGCCATGCCGGGCCCGTAGGGTGAGATAACATTATGTTTTGTTTGAGAAACAAAGCAAAAAAAAAACACAAAAAAACGCCTAATTTTGCTTGGAATAACGCTTCGTTTTAGATATTATAAGCAGTGAAATTCCCTTAAAACTATAGAATGTGATGAGAAGTGGTAAATCGAGTGACAGACTAGTCTTTACGTTAATTTTAATGGTCCGACATGGCCAGGTGGTTAGGGCGCTCGACTAGTAGTGTCAGAGGCGTGGGTTCGAATTCCTGTCACACCAAACATGCCATTTCAGCCGTGGGAGCATTATTATGTAACAATCAATTTCACTCTACGTTGGTAACAGAGTAGCCCAAGAATTGGCGGTGGGTGGTGATAACTACCTGCCTTCTATCTAGTTTACATTGCCAAATTAAGGACAGCCAGCACAGATAGCCCTCGTGTGGCTTTGCGCGAAATTGAAAAAACAACCAATAAACAAAATCTTTAATACATGTACTATGTTTTCCAAGTACGTAATATCTCGTGTTTTATAAAATTAATTTGAAATATATAATCTTATTTTAAAATGACTGAATTATTCACATGATCTTCAAACAACGAACAAAAAACGTTTTAAAACATATAAGCTAAAAACAATTTTTCTGATTTCGTAAATAACAGCTGACCCTGCGTTCTAATACTGTCGCTTTGTCAGCTTCAACAACGTTATTTATTAAAGAACATTTATTCAGTGAACTGAAGAAAATAGCATGAAAGAGTAAACTACATGCTAGTACTAACCACGTGATCAACACGAGTGCTCGGGTTATGTGCGCTTGGGAACCCATCTTAAGTACTTGAGCACTTTATAAACGAACTAAGATCTTTCCATCACACTTTGTTTTGTTTATAACAAAATGCAGACAAGCGTCGCTTGATAGCCTAAAGCTATAGTACACGCTCTGTCTTTCCACGAAAGGAAAACAAACAAAACTAGTGTCAACTCTGGAAGCATTCAGAAGATAGAGGTTCTTCAGTCCTTAATTACGCCCGTAAACACAGGGAACTAATTGAATACATCATAGCGTAAAAGTGGATTAAGAGTAGAAAAGTCAAGGACAGGATATAAACTGCCAGCTGCTAGCTCGTGCTGTTGTCGTCATCTCTTTTAAAATTTATACACTCAAAATATTATCTGTTCAAGTAAAATAAAAAAACAACAACATAGTTCTGCCTGTACTATACATGTCACGATCCCAAAGGATGGTTGCAGCTTGTGTTGTTTGTTGTAACGAATGAAAGAGAAGTAACCAGTGTTAACGGTGATTTTATTAGAAAGAGAAGTAACGAAAAACTAGGGTTTTGAAGAATCAAGGAGGGAAAAAAAAGCAGAAACTAACATTACAATTCAGAACTTACTTATAAAAGTCATGCTTTAATATACTGACCAACAAAATTACAAGGCATGCTTGTACTCGTTTAGAATCGGCAATAAAAAAAAGAATGGCCCAGCATGGCCAGATAGTTCAGGCGCTCCACTAGCAATCTGAGGATTACAGGTTCGCATCCCCATCACACCAAACATGCTCGCCCTTTCAGTGTGTGGACGTTATAATGTGACGACCAATCACACTATTCGTTAATAAAAGAGTAGCCCAAGAGTTGGCGGTGGTT